>NC_060173.1:11646449-11753949 GCF_021184085.1 Oncorhynchus gorbuscha
TCTATTTCTGTCTCTTCATCTCTCTCCTCTTTCTCTCTCTCTCTCTCTCTCTCTCTCTCGCTGCCTCCTCTCTCTCTATCCTATTTCTCTGCATCTCATTCTCCTCTTTTCTCTCTCTCTCTGCATCTCTCTCTCTATTTCTCTGTCTCTCTGCATCTCTCCTATTTCTCTGTCATCTCTGCATCTCTCTCTATTTCTCTGCATCTCTGCATCTCTCTCCTATTTCTCTGCATCTCTGCATCTCTCTCCTATTTCTCTGTCTCTGCATCTCTCTCCTATTTCTCTGTCTCTCTGCATCTCTCTATTTCTCTCTCTCTGCATCTCTCTCCTATTTCTCTCTCTCTCTGCATCTCTCTCCTATTTCTCTGTCTCTCTGCATCTCTCTCCTATTTCTCTGTCTCTGCATCTCTCTCCTATTCTCTCTGCATCTCTGCATCTCTCTCCTATTTCTCTGCATCTCTCTCCTATTTCTCTGTCTCTCTGCATCTCTCTCCTATCTCTCTCTCTGCATCTCTCTCTATTTCTCTGTCTCTGCATCTCTCTCCTATTTCTCTGCATCTCTGCATCTCTCTCCTATTTCTCTGTCTCTCTGCATCTCTCTCCTATTTCTCTGCATCTCTGCATATCTCTCCTATTTCTCTGTCTCTCTGCATCTCTCTCCTATTTCTCTGTCTCTCTGCATCTCTCTCTATTTCTCTGTCTCTCTGCATCTCTCTCCTTTCTCTCTCTCTCTGCATCTCTCTCCTATTTCTCTGTCTCTGCATCTCTCTCCTATTTCTCTGTCTCTCTGCATCTCTCTCTATTTCTCTGTCTCTGCATCTCTCTCCTATTTCTCTGTCTCTCTGCATCTCTCTCCTATTTCTCTGTCTCTCTGCATCTCTCTCCTATTTCTCTGTCTCTCTGCATCTCTCTCCTATTTCTCTGTCTCTCTGCATCTCTCTCCTATTTCTCTGTCTCTCTGCATCTCTCTCCTATTTCTCTGTCTCTGCATCTCTCTCCTATTTCTCTGTCTCTCTGCATCTCTCTCCTATTTCTCTGTCTCTGCATCTCTCTCCTATTTCTCTGTCTCTCTGCATCTCTCTCCTATTTCTCTGTCTCTGCATCTCTCTCCTATTTCTCTCTCTCTCTGCATCTCTCTCCTATTTCTCTGTCTCTCTGCATCTCTCTCCTATTTCTCTGTCTCTGCATCTCTCTCCTATTTCTCTGTCTCTGCATCTCTCTCCTATTTCTCTGCATCTCTCTGCATCTCTCTCCTCTTCTCTGTCTCTGCATCTCTCTCCTATTTCTCTGTCTCTGCATCTCTCTCCTATTTCTCTGTCTCTGCATCTCTCTCCTATTTCTCTGTCTCTGCATCTCTCTCCTATTTCTCTGTCTCTGCATCTCTCTCCTATTTCTCTGTCTCTCTGCATCTCTCTCCTATTTCTCTGTCTCTCTCTCTCTCTATTTCTCTGTCTCTGCATCTCTCTCCTATTTCTCTGTCTCTCTGCATCTCTCTCCTATTTCTCTGTTCTCTGCATCTCTCTCCTATTTCTCTGTCTCTGCATCTCTCTCCTATTTCTCTGTCTCTGCATCTCTCTCCTATTTCTCTGTCTCTGCATCTCTCTCCTATTTCTCTGTCTCTGCATCTCTCTCCTATTTCTCTGTCTCTGCATCTCTCTCCTATTTCTCTGTCTCTCTGCATCTCTCTCCTATTTCTCTGTCTCTCTGCATCTCTCTCCTATTTCTCTGCATCTCTGCATCTCTCTCCTATTTCTCTGTCTCTGCATCTCTCTCCTATTTCTCTGTCTCTGCATCTCTCTCCTATTTCTCTGCATCTCTGCATCTCTCTCCTATTTCTCTGTCTCTCTGCATCTCTCTCCTATTTCTCTGCATCTCTGCATATCTCTCCTATTTCTCTGTCTCTCTGCATCTCTCTCCTATTTCTCTGTCTCTCTGCATCTCTCTCCTATTTCTCTGTCTCTCTGCATCTCTCTCCTATTTCTCTGTCTCTCTGCATCTCTCTCCTATTTCTCTGTCTCTCTGCATCTCTCTCCTATTTCTCTGTCTCTGCATCTCTCTCCTATTTCTCTGTCTCTCTGCATCTCTCTCCTATTTCTCTGTCTCTCTGCATCTCTCTCCTATTTCTCTGTCTCTCTGCATCTCTCTCCTATTTCTCTGTCTCTGCATCTCTCTCCTATTTCTCTGTCTCTGCATCTCTCTCCTATTTCTCTGTCTCTGCATCTCTCTCCTATTTCTCTGTCTCTGCATCTCTCTCCTATTTCTCTGTCTCTCTGCATCTCTCTCCTATTTCTCTGTCTCTCTGCATCTCTCTCCTATTTCTCTGCATCTCTGCATCTCTCTCCTATTTCTCTGTCTCTGCATCTCTCTCCTATTTCTCTGTCTCTGCATCTCTCTCCTATTTCTCTGCATCTCTGCATCTCTCTCCTATTTCTCTGTCTCTCTGCATCTCTCTCCTATTTCTCTGCATCTCTGCATCTCTCTCCTATTTCTCTGTCTCTCTGCATCTCTCTCCTATTTCTCTGTCTCTCTGCATCTCTCTCCTATTTCTCTGTCTCTCTGCATCTCTCTCCTATTTCTCTGTCTCTCTGCATCTCTCTCCTATTTCTCTGTCTCTGCATCTCTCTCCTATTTCTCTGTCTCTCTGCATCTCTCTCCTATTTCTCTGTCTCTGCATCTCTCTCCTATTTCTCTGTCTCTCTGCATCTCTCTCCTATTTCTCTGTCTCTCTGCATCTCTCTCCTATTTCTCTGTCTCTCTGCATCTCTCTCCTATTTCTCTGTCTCTCTGCATCTCTCTCCTATTTCTCTGTCTCTCTGCATCTCTCTCCTATTTCTCTGTCTCTGCATCTCTCTCCTATTTCTCTGTCTCTCTGCATCTCTCTCCTATTTCTCTGTCTCTCTGCATCTCTCTCCTATTTCTCTGTCTCTCTGCATCTCTCTCCTATTTCTCTGTCTCTGCATCTCTCTCCTATTTCTCTGTCTCTCTGCATCTCTCTCCTATTTCTCTGTCTCTCTGCATCTCTCTCCTATTTCTCTGTCTCTCTGCTCTCTCTCCTATTTCTCTGTCTCTGCATCTCTCCTATTTCTCTGTCTCTCTGCATCTCTCCTATTTCTCTGCATCTCTGCATCTCTCTCCTATTTCTCTGCATCTCTGCATCTCTCTCCTATTTCTCTGTCTCTCTGCATCTCTCTCCTATTTCTCTGTCTCTCTGCATCTCTCTCCTATTTCTCTGTCTCTGCATCTCTCTCCTATTTCTCTGTCTCTGCATCTCTCTCCTATTTCTCTGCATCTCTGCATCTCTCTCCTATTTCTCTGTCTCTCTGCATCTCTCTCCTATTTCTCTGTCTCTCTGCATCTCTCTCCTATTTCTCTGTCTCTCTGCATCTCTCCTATTTCTCTGTCTCTCTGCATCTCTCTCCTATTTCTCTGTCTCTCTGCATCTCTCTCCTATTTCTCTGTCTCTGCATCTCTCTCCTATTTCTCTGTCTCTCTGCATCTCTCTCCTATTTCTTGTCTCTGCATCTCTCTCCTCTTTCTCTGTCTCTCTGCATCTCTCTCCTATTTCTCTGTCTCTGCATCTCTCTCCTATTTCTCTGTCTCTCTGCATCTCTCTCCTATTTCTCTGTCTCTCTGCATCTCTCTCCTATTTCTCTGTCTCTGCATCTCTCTCCTATTTCTCTGTCTCTCTGCATCTCTCTCCTATTTCTCTGTCTCTCTGCATCTCTCTCCTATTTCTCTGTCTCTCTGCATCTCTCTCCTATTTCTCTGTCTCTCTGCATCTCTCTCCTATTTCTCTGTCTCTCTGCATCTCTCTCCTATTTCTCTGTCTCTCTGCATCTCTCTCCTATTTCTCTGTCTCTCTGCATCTCTCTCCTATTTCTCTGTCTCTCTGCATCTCTCTCCTATTTCTCTGTCTCTCTGCATCTCTCCTATTTCTCTGTCTCTGCATCTCTCTCCTATTTCTCTGTCTCTCTGCATCTCTCTCCTATTTCTCTGTCTCTGCATCTCTCTCCTATTTCTCTGTCTCTCTGCATCTCTCTCCTATTTCTCTGTCTCTCTGCATCTCTCTCCTATTTCTCTGTCTCTCTGCATCTCTCTCCTATTTCTCTGTCTCTCTGCATCTCTCTCCTATTTCTCTGTCTCTGCATCTCTCTCCTATTTCTCTGTCTCTCTGCATCTCTCTCCTATTTCTCTGTCTCTCTGCATCTCTCTCCTATTTCTCTGTCTCTCTGCATCTCTCTCCTATTTCTCTGTCTCTGCATCTCTCTCCTATTTCTCTGTCTCTCTGCATCTCTCTCCTATTTCTCTGTCTCTCTGCATCTCTCTCCTATTTCTCTGTCTCTCTGCATCTCTCTCCTATTTCTCTGTCTCTCTGCATCTCTCTCCTATTTCTCTGTCTCTGCATCTCTCTCCTATTTCTCTGTCTCTGCATCTTTCTATTTCTCTGTCTCTCTGCATCTCTCTCCTATTTCTCTGTCTCTCTGCATCTCTCTCCTCTTTCTCTCTCTCTCTCTTGCTGCCTCCTCTCTCTCTATCCTATTTCTCTGCATCTCTGCATCTCTCTCCTATTTCTCTGTCTCTCTGCATCTCTCTCCTATTTCTCTGTCTCTCTGCATCTCTCTCCTATTTCTCTGTCTCTCTGCATCTCTCTCCTATTTCTCTGTCTCTCTGCATCTCTCTCCTATTTCTCTGTCTCTCTGCATCTCTCTCCTATTTCTCTGTCTCTCTGCATCTCTCTCCTATTTCTCTGTCTCTCTGCATCTCTCTCCTATTTCTCTGTCTCTCTGCATCTCTCTCCTATTTCTCTGTCTCTCTGCATCTCTCTCCTATTTCTCTGTCTCTCTGCATCTCTCTCCTATTTCTCTGTCTCTCTGCATCTCTCTCCTATTTCTCTGTCTCTCTGCATCTCTCTCCTATTTCTGTCTCTCTGCATCTCTCTCCTATTCCTGTCTCTCTGCATCTCTCTCCTATTCCTGTCTCTCTGCATCTCTCTCCTATTTCTGTCTCTCAATTCACACTGCATCTCTCTCCCTCTCTCTCCGTCTCACCCTCTCCTCTTTCTCTCTCTCTGTCTCTGTCTCACTCCTCTCTCCCTGTCTCTGTCTCACTCATCTCTCTCTCTTTCCTCTCTCATTGCAAGCTGGGAGAGTTTTGGAGATGAGGCCATGAGGAGGGCTCTGTCCTTATTGTCTTGATTATTTCCTTGGTCTTTTCTTAACATTTTTATTTTCTATGGAGGAGGGTTACATTTTCTATGGAGGAGGGTTACATTTTCTATGGAGGAGGGTTAAATGCACTTTTAGTTTAGTGGTACCCACTGTTTTTGCTCAAAGTTAGGGAGGAAGAGGACAGAGGTTCCTTGGGTTTGAACGGTATGGGGTGCCGATGGCTTCGCAGCCCAGCGCGGAGGAAAATCTGTTGTTACTGCATGGATTCAGGTGTGTTCCTGAGATGGAGTTTAGATGGAGGAGGTTCTGCTGGCGGTCGGCGAATAGGTAGGAGCTGAATGTATACATTCTGCTTCTAGAATGAACAAAGCTGTGATTGCTAGTGAATATTTATAAGGGATCTGTTGGTGCTGATTTCTCTTTCGACTCCTTCGACTAGGGTGGTAGTTGTGCATCTGCCTTTGTTAATTACGGATGATCAAATCCGGAAAGAGCTGAATCATTGTGGTAAGTTTGCTAGCTGTTTTCGTGTGCTGTCGGCAGATTTTCAGGCAGATGCCGTTAATCATGTTGTATCGTTCCGGAGGCAAGTGTTCAAGTTTCTGAATAACAACAAGCAACAGTGCAATGTGTATTTTAAAATGAGGCTTGGGGAGGGGCTCGGCGCAGGGTTTGCCAGCACAGATAGTCTGTGGTGCTTTGAATGTGGGGATTTGGGGCATAAGAGCTTTGCGTGCCCACATAAAGGCTGTAGACAAGGTGAGGATACAAGTGCCAGTGGGGGAAACATGCAGGCAGCAGACACTGGGCCTAGTCATGTTATAGATGGTGGTGTAGATGAGACTGGGTCTAGTCATGTTATGGATGGTGGTGTAGATGAGGCTGGGTCTAGTCATGCTATAGATGGTAGTGTAGCTGAGGCTGGGTCTCGTCATGTTATGGATGGTGGTGTAGATGAGGCTGGGTCTAGTCATGTTATGGATGGTAGTGTAGATGAGGCTGGGTCTAGTCATGTTATGGATGGTAGTGTAGATGAGGCTGGGTCTAGTCATGTTATGGATGGTAGTGTAGATGAGGCTGGGTCTAGTCATGTTATGGATGGTAGTGTAGATGAGGCTGGGTCTAGTCATGTTATGGATAGTGATGTAGATGAGGCTGGGTCTAGTCATGTTATAGATGGTAGTGTAGATGAGACTGGGTCTAGTCATGTTATGGATGGTGGTATAGATGAGACTGGGTCTAGTCATGTTATGGATGGTGGTGTAGATGAGACTGGGTCTAGTCATGTTATGGATGGTGGTGTAGATGAGACTGGGTCTAGTCATGTTGTGCTAGTAGATGAGGAGAGTATAGTTGGGAAGTACGTAAGTATAAACGCCATGGGACCACACAGCTGACATACTTCTCAGGAAGGAGACGCGTTCTGTCTCCTAGAGATCAACGTACTTTGGTGCGAAAAGTGCAGATCAATCCCAGAACAACAGCAAAGGACCATGTGAAGATGCTGGAGGAAACAGGTACAAAAGTATCTATATCCACAGTAAAACGAGTCCTATATCGACATAACCTGAAAGGCTGTTCAGCAAGTAAGAAGCCACTGCTCCAAAACCGCCATAAACAAGCCAGACTACGGTTTGAAACTACACATGGGGACAAGGATCGTACTTTTTGGAGAAATTTCCTCTGGTCTGATGAAACAAAAATAGAACTGTTTGGCCATAATGACCATCGTTATGTTTGAAGTAAAAGGGGGGAGGCTTACAAGCCAAAGAACACCATCCCAATTGTGAAGCATGGGGTGGAAGCATCATGTTGTGGGGGTGCTTTTCTGCAGGAGGGACTGATGCACTTCACAAAATAGATGGCATCATAAGGTAGGAAAAATATATGGATGTATTGAAGCAACATCTCAAGACATCAGTCAGGAAGTTAAAGCTTGGTTGCAAATTGGTCTTGCAAATGGACAATGACCCCTAGCATACTTTCAAAGTTGTGGCAAAATGGCTTAAAGACAACAAAGTGAAGGTATTGGAGTGGTCATCACAAAGCCCTGACCTCAATCCTATAGAAATGTATCGGCCGAACTGCCAAACCGTGTGCGAGCAAGGAGGCCCACAAACCTGACTCAGTTGCACCAGCTCTGTCAGGAGGAATAGGCCAAAATTCACCCAACTTATTGTGGGAAGCTTGTAGAAGGCTACCCGAAACGTTTGACCCAAGTTAAACATTTTAAAGGCAATGCTACCAAATACTAATTGAGTGTATGTAAACTTCTGACCCACTGGGAATGTGATGAAATAAATAAAACTGAAATAAATTATTCCCTCTACTATTATTCTGACATTTCACATTCTTAAAATAAAGTGGTGATCCTAACTGACCTAAGACGGGGATTTTGTACTAGGATTATATGTCAGGAATTGTGAAGAACTGAGTTGAAATGTATTTGCGAAGGTGTATGTAAACTTCCGACTTCAACTGTAGTTATGAAGTTGATTGGGGGCTCTGGTGGAAAGGAACAAGTGTGCTGATCCATGGAACAAATGTTAATGCAAGGGTGGCAGTCCTTTTTGCTGTCCATCTGGCCATAAAAATGTCATCCTCAAAGGAGGTGTGTAGGGGTAGACTGCTTGTTGTAAAAGCTGAATTTAACAACCTGTTTTTTCCTTTATAAGTGTGTATGCGCCTAACACTGAGAGAGAGAGGGGCTTCTGTTTGGGTGACTTAGACAGGAACTCTCTCAGGTAGCGCCCGAGGAGACGTTGGTGGTCGGCGGGGACTGGAAATTGGATATTACGAAAGACAGAAATGGGGAGGAGCCTCATTCAGGCTCAGTGGGGGTGTTAAGGGACATCATTAATCAGTTTGACTGCGTGGATGTTTGGAGAACTAAACATCCCAACACAAGACAGTGTACATGGGTGAAGGTATTTGGGGCTAGGGTGAGTGCAGCCCGACACAAGACAGTATACATGGGTGAAGGTCTTTGGGGCTAGGGTGAGTGCAGCCCGACTCGGTCAGTTTTACATGTCCAGGAATCAGAGCAATAGGCTGATGGGCGCAACCATTCTCCCGGTGGGTTTTTCAGATCACCACATAACCATGGCTCATCTGTCTATTTCACCAGAGCTTCGGCATGCATCCTATTAGAAGTTTAATGTAAAGCTCTTACAAGATGCAATTTTTTGCTCAGATTTCCAGATGTTTTGGGAAAGGTGGGGGCATTAAAGAGAGGAGTTTGAGTCTCTGAGTCAATGGTGGGATGTGGGAAAAGTCCAAATTCTGCTTTTCTGTCAGCAGTATACAGCTCTCTCATCCTCAGAGGCTAGGAGAGTATAGGGGGAACTCTAGCGTAGTATCAGTTAAGTGGAGGTAAAGCTGGTGGGGCAAGGCAATGTAGGCCACCAGGCTAATTTAGCTGAATTACTTAGGGACCTGGGTAGTTTTTTAATGGTTAAAGCAAAGGGAGCACTTGTAAGAACTAGGTTCTCCGTGCTCAAGGAGATGGATGCTCCCAGCTCCTTCTTCTTTGGTTTGGAAACACAGAGTGGTGAAGCCAAGGGTGCCAATCGCTATTTCAGTGGATACAGCTGGAGAACTGCAAGGCAATCCCATTGTGCGCCACTCGGCAGACATGACCAATATATATTGTCCTGCTAATAACAGGGTTAATGATATATGTGAGAATATCCAATGGGCTTTAATATAATTCTAAATTAATAATTATAATAATCGCTTTGTTTAAAAACTATTTTGGAGATGATTTTGTATTCAAATAACGTAAAATGAGCGAGGAAAGAGGACATTCTTGAGCATGTGGTGAGACATTGTTACTAATTTGTAAATAAAGCCAGTTTGTTATTGAGAATGATTTATTTCTGTTTTTAGAGGGAGATGAACCAAAATCTATAGGCATCTCTTGGGTCTTCCAGTCAAGGCCGGCGCAGGTATTGAACCAGCATCTGAAGCAACACAGCTTGCACTGCGATGTAGTGTCTTAGACCGCTGTGCCACTCAGGCGTTGTACAACGTGACAGGTCGGGAGTAGGCTACAGTACTACAGTAAGAGCAAAATAATCCAAATATTTCCACACCCTAATTGTAGTCTAAGTTTCTCTTAGAATAGAAACCTCAGTGTAACAACAGTTTTAGTAAGTAATACTGAAGTCGTGCACAATTATCAGTTTCTATTGGGGTTTATGTCGCTCATTCATTGTCAGTTAGAGACCCAGTTGCGCCTTGGGACCCAAAAGCATAATTAGTTCTCTAACACCTTGTGCTGGTCTGGAGCAATGAAGTAGTGACGCAGGGTACCGTAATAAACCACAAATGACCTCTAAGTCCCGCAGCGTAATCGTAAAACTTTTAGTGGGGCTCGGCACTGTATGTGTTGGGTTTGCACCTTGGTCGTGGTCTGGGTTGGTATGTGTGTAGGCGTTGGGTTTGCACCTTGGTCGAGGACTGGGTTGGTATGTGTGTAGGCGTTGGGTTTGCACCTTGGTCTGGGTCTGGGTTGGTATGTGTGTAGGCGTTGGGTTTGCACCTTGGTCTGGGTCTGAGTTGGTATGTGTGTAGGCGTTGGGTTTGCACCTTGGTCTGGGTTGGTATGTGTGTAGGTGTTGGGTTTGCACCTTGGTCTGGGTCTGGGTTGGTAGGTGTGTAGGCGTTGGGTTTGCACCTTGGTCTGGGTCTGGGTTGGTATGTGTGTAGGCGTTGGGTTTGCACCTTGGTCGCGGTCTGGGTTGGTAGGTGTGTAGGCGTTGGGTTTGCACCTTGGTCTGGGTCTGGGTTGGTATGTGTGTAGGCGTTGGGTTTGCACCTTGGTCGAGGTCTGGGTTGGTATGTGTGTAGGTGTTTTTTGGAAAATACCCCCAAAATTATTATAATAATAATAACTATGAAACAAAACACATTTCTATCATAACGTAAGGCTTGTGAAACTATTTGAGAGGTGCTTGTTCCTTTCACCAATTCGGTGCCTTTTGAGAAGTGTAAATTGGTCCCAAAACATTTAGATGTACCTACTTTTTTACATCCTGTCATCAATACCACATTTTCAAGTTCATAAAACACATGTTTTCCCATCTCAAGAGGTAAAACAAATGATCATAAAATAATTGCCTATAAAGTGACAGCGTTGACGATTTTCATCTAAATTCAGCCATAAATCCCCTTGAGACGGGGAATAGCTTGTTGTGTACCACTGGGTGTGACAGTTGAATGTAAGCTTCACTAACACATTTAAATTGTTAATGTCTATGAGTAACAGGGTTGACGTGTTATGCCCGACCCACTCAGTTTATAAAACACCATAAAATGGCCAAAAACAGTTGGACCAACTCACCTGCTTTTACACTATGTTTGACTATTAGATGTTAAACAGTTGGACCAACTCACCTGCTTTTACACTATGTTTGACTATTACATGTTAAACAGTAGGACCAACTCACCTGCTTTTACACTATGTTTGACTATTACATGTTAAACAGTAGGACCAACTCACCTGCTTTTACACTATGTTTGACTATTACATGTTAAACAGTAGGACCAACTCACCTGCTTTTACACTATGTTTGACTATTACATGTTAAACAGTAGGACCAACTCACCTGCTTTTACACTATGTTTGACTATTACATGTTAAACAGTAGGACCAACTCACCTGCTTTTACACTATGTTTGACTATTACATGTTAAACAGTAGGACCAACTCACCTGCTTTTACACTATGTTTGACTATTACATGTTAAACAGTAGGACCAACTCACCTGCTTTTACACTATGTTTACATTTACATTTACATTTAAGTCATTTAGCAGACGCTCTGGATATTTGACTATTAGATGTTAAACAGTAGGACCGACTCACCTGCTTTTACACTATGTTTGACTATTACATGTTAAACAGTAGGACCAACTCACCTGCTTTAACACTATGTTTCACTATTAGATGTTAAATGTTTCTTTTGGATAATTTTTTTTCTCTGAAAGGAATAGTTTCACCATCTTAAAATGACAACTTAAAATGTAAGCCATTCGTATTGAATTCTCCATGTAGTCTATATTAAAAGGCACCTCATTTAACAATAAAGGCATGTAAAATTCAATATTGGTGCACAATTTCTGCATAAAATATCAAAGGGACGCAAAGCCATTCATTTGGTGGATGGACTCTGCTACTGTTTTTTATTTTCCCAGTTATTTTTCTCAATTGAAGCTAACAGCTACAGTTTCCTGATCACCACGTCATATAGTGACATACTTCTCTCCTACTCCCCAGTCTGAGTGGCTCTCAACCTCCAGACCTACTAAAGACAGGAGTGGATAATCAAACCGGATCTCTGAGTGTTAAAATGGAATATTATAGGCATAGTCGCATCTCTATTTTGAGAGGCTAGTCATTAGAATCCAAGCCATGGTATTCCATGGCAGGTTATCAGATAATGTACGTTAATTAATGGGTATGAGAAGTCATGCCTCAAAGGTTTTTCAATGGGATAGTTTTAAGGGAGAGAGGGTTGTGCCATCTGCAGCATTGCACCATCCACTTTATATTTTGTACTTTTACAATATTAAAGATAATGCAGTGGATTCAAATGGAATTCACTCCATAAACCAACTAATACATTATTATGAGTATGAGACCTATAATGTATGTTTTGCAATATAGCCACAAAGTGTGTGTGTGTGTGTGTCTTTTTACAAGTTATTGTACAGTACTCAAGCATGTGGGTATACAACCAAAATCAATCATTTTTGATTTAAAGTATATTTGCAGTCAAATGTCTATCTCTATTTCAGCCATGACAATGCCCTTTGTGCCTTGTAACATGCGGGTTAAAAGGCTTTAAATACCTAATTGACCTGCCATGAACCCTCTAACCCTAACCCATAAAACCCTCTAAAACCTAAACCTAACCCTAACCCATAAAACCCTCTAACCCCAATCCATGAAACCCTCTACTATAAATATTAAACTTTCATGAAATCACAAGTGCATTAGATCAAAATAAAGCTTAACTTGTTGTTAATCCAGCCGCCATGTCGGATTTCAAAAAGGCTTCACAGCGAAAGCAAACCATGTGATTATCTGAGGACAGCGCCCAGCACACAAATGAATAACAAATCATTTTCAACCAGGGAGTTGCGACACGAAAGTCAGACATAACGATATAATAAATGCCTTATCTTTGAAGATCTTCTTCTGTTGGCACTCCAAAAGGTCCCAGTTACATCACAAATGGTATTTTTGTTCGATAAACTCCTTTATATCCATAAAAGCTCAGTTTAGCTGACGCACTTCAGTCAATAATCCACTAGTTTCCCTCCCTCAAAATGCATACAAAATGAATCCCAAACATTACCAATAAACGTATCCAAACAAATCAATCAACGTTTATAATCAAACCTTAGGTACCCTAATACGCAAATAAACAATAACATTTAAGACGAAGAATCGTTATTGTCTTTACCGGAGGAAAATACCAAAGAACGAGCTCTCATTCACGCGTTTGGAAACACTACAGCCAAAATGGGAGCCACCTAGAAAAACTACAATTTCTGGCTCATTTTTCCAAAAACCAGCCTGAAACTCTTTCTAAAGACAATTTAGTTTCTGATGTCTTTTGATTTTCCCATGATGTCAAGCAAAAAGGCACTGGGTTTGAAGGTAGGCCTTGAAATACATCCATTTACATTTAACATTTAAGTCATTTAGCAGACGCTCTTATCCAGAGCGACTTACAAATTGGTGCATTCACCTTATGACATCCACAGGTAACCTTGACTCCAATTATGTCAATTAGCCTATCAGAAGCTTCTAAAGCCATGACATCATTTTCTGCCATTTTCCAAGCTGTCAACCCACTGGAATTGTGATACATTGACATACAATTGTTGTAAAAATTACTTGTGTCATGTACAAAGTAGATGTCCTAACCGACTTGCCCAAACTATAGTTTGTTAGCAAGAAATATGTGGAGTGGTTGAAAAACTAGATTTATTGACTCCAACCTAAGTGTATGTAAACTTCCGACTTCAACTGTAGGTGTCTCCTTCAGAAACGCCTGTACTTTCTTTGTATTACATACCCACCCAATAGATTAACCTCTCCCACATCTTTGGCGCCATTTATATTAAGCGAGCCTACCCAAAGAGTCTACATAACAAGTGGGAGAAAAGCCAGCAAAGAAAGAGACCAATAGCAAAGCTCAAAAAGCCCCAGGGCCAGAAAAGAAAATATTCATCTAAAAAAGGTCATCCCTTACGCACGGTTGTGACCCACTTCCTCAACATAAAACAATTCCTGGTTGAGAGGACACCATGCCCCACATGTTTCATAGTGTGTTGTACTGATTTTACAAACTTTCCCGGATAGCAAAAAAAAGCTTCAATATTCAACTTTTTCCCTTTATTCTCATACAGGAACCTTCACAAGTCCCTCCCCATGTACTTTGACCCCTCTGGCTAACTGGCTGTCAGCTCTGGACCGATTGAGGAGGAGTCTGAAAAGAAAGCCTCCTCGTTGTCCTCAGACTTACCTTCCTCCTCCTCATCTCCCATCCTGACCACCTGCCCTTTCTCTCTAGTCGGGGCCTCCCCCAGCAGCAGGCACAGGTTCCTTGGTGCCTCCACTTCCACCTCCTTTCTTCTCCCCCTTTTTCCTCAGGTAATAAAAATCAGCTTCAAGATTAACCTTTTTCCCTTTAGTGTCATTCAGGAACTTGACAAGTCCCTCCCCGTGTACTTTGACCCCTCTGGCTAACTTGTGGAGTGGTTGAAAAACGAGTATTACAGACTCCAACCTAAGTGTATGTAAACTTCCAAATTCAACTGTATATGGTTTCATTCAATTTTTCAAGTTTCATTGAAAATAAACGTAAGTCATTCAGGTTTGTAAGCAGTGCAGCAGACTGGAGAATAAAACTCAGAGTAAAATGTCATCTGTGAGGTGAGAACAACAGAAGGAGAAAGAAGAGGAGAAGACAGACATGGTAGCAGAGAGACAGTGAGATGAATACTGCATGTGCCATTTGAGTCGTTTACGTCTGTGTGTCTTTATACTGCTAGAGAGTGGCTGAGGTCGTGTGACACAGCCCCCCCACACACACATTCACACACGTACACTGGCCAGGGTCACGCATCACTAGCCCATGGGGTGTAGTTTAAGGTAGCCCTGGCCTGGCCCTGGCCTGGCCCTGGCCTTTAAGGTAGCCCTGGCCACTGTTCCAAATGGAATGTTCCGCTTCCAATGTTCTGGCCCCTCCCTTCATCAATTAGCTGTTATGATCATTCCAACGAACCGACCAATCAGGATGAGGAGCCAATGAGAGATGCCTGGCATTGATGTCTCTCATGGTTCCCCACGGCAGGGCTTCCATCCTCACTATTCAATGAAAATAGAATGACACAACATTGACTTGAATGGAGTAGTCCATTCTAGAAATTATGTTTCTATGGTCACACTCTTTTACACATGAGGTCATCTGCTGCACTACCTCTGTTCCACACAGACACGGACAGAGTGTCAATACCAAGAGTTACAGCAGATATCTTCATTCTTAAAATAAGATACTGTGGTTCATTCACATCCCCAGAGTGAAGATTGAATCACAAGCAGATTTGATCACCGGGGCATATCCTTTGTCTCTGGAATTGTTCACTCACTCCCCACCTTTTATGGCCATCCCAAAGAGACAGTAGTCATGCAACACATTTGCAGTTACTGCATGGTAAATGTGTACTGTTTTTCAGTGATGGTAGCATCACATATGAAGTCTGCAAGCACAGACATCGTTCACAGTAAGGAATACACTTCAATCCACCGACATGCATCCACCTTAGGACCTGGACATCTTCATTGAGTCTACAAATATTATTCACAGTGACAATACACAGATACACAGCGCTGACTGACTGACTCAATATTGATACAATATTGATCGGTGGCGGGGACTGACAGGGCTGAGAACACGAGAGAGGACCGAATCCCTGTTAGAAGGTGACCAGGTGAAGGAAAATGACCAAGCCTGAGCCCAAATGTCACCCTATTCCCTATATAGTGCACTACTTTTGACTAGAGCCCTATATGGAGAATGGGGTTCCATTTTGGGATGCATGTTCAGAATGGACCTACCACTGTAATCATCTGTATTACCAGAGAAAACACATCTGTCCAGCCTCCAACACCATCACCAGTCTAGTAGGAGCAGGGCTGTAAAGGATCAACCAGGAGCAGCCAGTCTAGTAGGAGCAGGGCTGTAAAGGATCAACCAGGAGCAGTCAGTCTAGTAGGAACAGGGCTGTAAAAGATCAACCAGGAGCAGCCAGTCTAGTAGGAGCAGGGCTGTAAAGGATCAACCAGGAGCAGCCAGTCTAGTAGGAGCAGGGCTGTAAAAGATCAACCAGGAGCAGCCAGTCTAGTAGGAGCAGGGCTGTAAAGGATCAACCAGGAGCAGCCAGTCTAGTAGGAGCAGGGCTGTAAAGGATCAACCAGGAGCAGCCAGTCTAGTAGGAGGAGGGCTGTAAAGGATCAACCAGGAGCAGCCAGTCTAGTAGGAGGAGGGCTGTAAAGGACCATCCAGGAGCAGCCAGTCTAGTAGGAGGAGGGCTGTAAAGGATCAACTAGGAGCAGTCAGTCTAGTAGGGTTGCGTCTCAACTGGCACCCTATTGCCTAGGGCACCCCAATAGGGTGCCACTTGGGACTCACACTAGGTCTCAGTCTCGTGACTGAGGCAGCGCATCAAGAAGGATGGGACCTGGGGAAGGAGCATGAAACCTCTCAACAATTCTCAATCCCCTAATGTGCCACGGGAAATCCAATTTCACATGGCCGTAATTGAGAAGTATTTTGTCAGCACAATGTCCAGTTGGCATCATATATCAGCTCCTCTCTCTCTCTTATGCTTGAGGATATGAGGATATTCCTAGTTTCTTTGTGCCGTGCCACCTCTACGTTAGCAGTCTTAACTTGTGTTAATAAATGTGTAATAGGGGAAAAGGGGGTGTTTTTGATGTCATGAAATCTGTTGATGAACTATGCAGTCGGCTATGGATATTTTAGTCATTGGGAATCTGTAGCTGTAGTCACTGCAGATCCAGTGAATTCTGTTACACATACAGTGCCTTCAAAAAAATATTCACACCCCTTGACTTACTCCATATTTTGCTCTGTTACAGCCTGAATTCAAAATGCCCGATAAAGACGAAGTGAAACATGTTTTTTAGGAATGTATTGATAATGAAATATCTATTGAACATAAGTATTCACACCCCCGATTCAATACTCTGTAGAAGCACCTTTTGCAGCGATTACTTACAGCTGTGAGTCTTTCTGGGTAAGTCTTTAAGAGCTTTCCACACCTCGATAGCGTAAAATTTGCCCAATTTTTTTCTCAAAATTCTTCAAGCTCTGTCAAATTGGTTGTGGATCTTTGTAATCATATTCAGGCCTTGACATAGATTTTTTTCAAGTAGATTTAAGTCAAAACTGTAACTCGGCCACTCAGGAACATTCACTATCTTCTTGATGAGCAACTCCAGTGTAGATTTGGCCTTGTGTTTCAGGAATCCATCTCCCAGTGTCTGGAAGGAAAGCAGACTGAAGCAGATTTTGCCTCCATTGCGTTTCTTTTTGATCCTGATGTAGCCACTGCTGGAAAATACACCAAGGTGTGTGAATACTTTATGAAGGCACTATAAACACTGTGTACAAAACATTAGGAACACTTGCTAACACAGACTGACCAGGTGAATCCAGGTGAAAGTGAAGATCCTTTATTGATGTCACTTAAATCCACTTCAATCAGCGTAGATCAAATCAAAGTTTATTTGTCACGTGCGCCGAATACAACAGGTGTAGACCTTACAGTGAAATGCTGACTTACAGGCTCAAACCAATGGTTAGGGGAGGAAACAGGTTAAAGAGGGATTTTTTAAAGACTTGAGACAATTGAGACATGGATGACAAAAGACAAAATATTTCAGTGCCTTTGAACAGGGTATGGTAGTAGGTGCCAGGCGCACCAGTGTATCAAGAACTGCAACGCTGCTGGGTTTTTCAAGCTCAACAGTTTCCTGTGTGTATCAAGAATGGTCCACAACCTAAAGGACATCCAGCCAACTTGACACAACTGAGGGGAGCATTAGAGTCAACATGGTCCAGCATCCCTGTGGAAATGCTTGACACCTTGTAGAGTTCACATGGGCCAGCATCCCTGCGGAAATGCTTGACACCTTGTAGAGTCCACATGGGCCAGCATCCCTGTGGAACGCTTTCAACACCTTGTGGAGTCAACATGGGCCAGCATCCCTGTGGAACGCTTTCAACACCTTGTGGAGTCAACATGGGCCAGCATCCCTGTGGAACGCTTTCAACACCTTGTGGAGACAACATGGGCCAGCATCCCTGTGGAACGCTTTCAACACCTTGTGGAGTCAACATGGGCCAGCATCCCTGTGGAACGCTTTCAACACCTTGTGGAGTCAACATGGGCCAGCATCCCTGTGGAACGCTTTCAACACCTTGTGGAGTCAACATGGGCCAGCATCCCTGTGGAACGCTTTCAACACCTTGTGGAGTCAACATGGGCCAGCATCCCTGTGGAACGCTTTCAACACCTTGTGGAGTCAACATGGGCCAGCATCCCTGTGGAACGCTTTCAACACCTTGTGGAGTCAACATGGGCCAGCATCCCTGTGGAACGCTTTCAACACCTTGTGGAGTCAACATGGGCCAGCATCCCTGTGGAACGCTTTCAACACCTTGTAGAGTCAACATGGGCCAGGATCCCTGTGGAAATGCTTGACACCTTGTAGAGTCCATGACCCAATGAATCGAGGCTGTTCTGAGATCAAAAAGGGTGCAAGTCCATATTATGAAGGTGTTCCTCATGTTTTGTACACTCAGTTTATATGTTACTATGATATATCAAGCTTGAGTATGACGCAAATTAGTTCTAATTTTAATGAAAGCAAAATATGTTTCTAATTACGTCCAGCGTTTGTGGTTTATGTATTTTTGCTCATTAGGAACGTCAGCATTCATTAGTATTCTTCACATTCTATCTTCACATAGAATACATGATTCTATCCATTCCCAAGATTCCCTAGATCGGCATAGGCTGACATAAACATCATAGATAGATAGATTATCTTGTTATGTAAAGACTAGCACATCTGGTGAGCTGAATCTCCATGGATCATGAGTTAAATGTAAAGGCAGCCAGCCATAGGATCAGCCTTCACTCCTCTCAACCAATGGTATACATGCTATAGGAACATATAGAACACGAAGTGGTCCGTTTTCCTCCCCCAGCCCCTCACCACAGCCCACTAACACAGGTTAGAATTACAGCTGCAGAAAGACCATGAAAACTAACGGTCCATGACTGCTCTGATGGTTCAACTCAGTACCCGCGCTGAATCCTACTGGTTTAATGAGGAAATTCATCATATTTCAAAAGTATGGTTGTTAAATTAAAGGGATATAGCAAATTAGAGGTTTCAACAGGGTTATTATACAGGTAACTGACAAAATAATGGAAACACTTATATTGAAGGCAGGTGGTTCCACACAGGTGTGGTTCCTGAGTTAATTAAGCAATTACATGCAGGCTATTATTATGGCTACCACGGCTATGCCCCATAGGATGACAATGCCCCCATCCACAGTAGTCACTGAATTGTTTGATGAGCATGAAAATGATGTAAACCATATGCCATGGCTGTCCCAGGTACCATATCTCAACCCAATTGAACACTTGTGGGAGATTCTGGAGCCACGCCTGGGACGGCGTTTTCCACCACCATCAACAAAACACCAAATGATGGAATTTCTCGTGGAAGAATCGTCTCGCATCCCTCCTATAGAGTTCCAGACACTTGTAGAATCTATGCCAAGTCGCATTGAACCTGTCCCATTGAAGCTGCCCAACGGCCTATTGAGAGACTTTATGTTGGTGTTTCCTTTATTTTGGCAGCTACCCAGTGCTTCATTTGTAAATCAGGAAGTGCCGGAAACAAATAGTGAGCATGAGAGGGGGTTGACCTGGGAGTTCTGAGGTTCCCGGAATAAAACATTTCACAAAAATCTCCTTTATAATAAAGCATTGCATTCATATCACATTTGCGTAGTGGCGTAGAACAGTAGAGTAGAGGTACTTACACAAGTTCCACACATGGGGTACATTTATAGTAGCATAATGTCCGGGCAAATGTTGGCCTTTTTATGAACCCATTTCATGCCATTCTACATCCTTTTACTTGACTGGAGACTTTGGTAGAATCTTTGTTAATACACACAAATGATGGAAATGGCACTTTGACACAGTCCGAGATCAATAAAAATGACCTGAATCAATCAATATCCTAGGTCTAGGTGTGTGGAGTCCCATTGTAGGCTACAATATGAGGAGGAAATTATAGTCCTAAAAATGCTTTCCAGTTTCACTGTCTGGTAATGGCCGATGCACTCCTGACAAAAGCCTCTCTCTCTCTCTCTCCTCTCTCTCTCTCTCTCTCTCTCTCTCTCTCTCTCTCTCTCTTTTGTAAAACAATATTTGTAAGTATTTTTGGTGGCCTACAGCATAGTCTAAATAAATTATGAAGTGAAACGATTGAGAGATGAGTTGCAGAGAGGGAGAGAGATGATAGAAAGTTAATCTCATTCTAGTTATAGGCGAGATACTGGCGTTCTCTTACAGCCACCGTCACGCGTCGGTCTCAAACATAACATATACTATGCCCACGTACACATACTGTGAGGCTTACAAGTCTGAGTTTCCAAGACGTCAACGTATAGCACCATTTTTTAGGCGCCACTGCAGAACACCCTCCATATGCACATGCCCACATACTCACCCTCCATATGCTACATGCCCACATACTCACCCTCCGTATGCACATGCCCACATACTCACCCTCCATATGCACATGCCCACATACTCACCCTCCATATGCACATGCCCACATACTCACCCTCCATATGCACATGCCCACATACTCACCCTCCGTATGCACATGCCCACATACTCACCCTCCGTATGCACATGCCCACATACTCACCCTCCATATGCACATGCCCACATACTCACCCTCCATATGCACATGCCCACATACTCACCCTCCATATGCACATGCCCACATACTCACCCTCCATATGCACATGCCCACATACTCACCCTCCATATGCACATGCCCACATACTCTGTTATGCTGGTGAATGAGGACCCAAAAGCGACTTAACGAAAACAGAGTCTTTATTCCAGTATATGACAAAAGTAATAATCCTGGAAAAATCAAGAAGAAAACAAAACAGGAAAAAACTTAATTCCACTCGTAGTAACGAGGACAGACTGGAGACTCGACCATTGACTGCAGGTTGCTTCGGGAAGGCACCGACCGTAGCAGACTAAGACACCTGCTCACACGCAGCATCTGAAAGAGACAAAACACGACAGGGCGAGACAAGGACACAGCACAGCGAACATCATACAAGGATCCGACAAGGACAGAAGCGGAAAACAAGGGCAGAAATAGGGCTCTAATCAGAGGGCAAAATAGGGGACAGGTGTGAAAAGAGTAACTGAGTGAGTTAGGAGAATGAGGAACAGCTGGGAGCAGGAACGGAACGATAGAGAGAAGAGAGAGAGGGAGGGGGAGAGAGAGGGATAGAAAAAGGGAACGAACCTAATAAGACCAGCAGGGGGAAACGAACAGAAGCGAAAGCACAAGGACAAGACAATATATGACAAAACATGACAGTACCCCCCCACTCACCAAGCGCCTCCTGGCGCACTCGAGGAGGAATCCTGGCGGCAATGGAGGAAATCATCAATCAGCAAACGGTCCAGCACGTCCCGAGATGGAACCCAACTCCTCTCCTCAGGACCGTAACCCTCCCAATCCACTAAGTACTGGTGACCACGTCCCCGAGAACGCATGTCCATGATCCTACGTACCTTGTAAATAGGTGCGCCCTCGACAAGGACGGGGGGGGGGAAGACGAACGGGGGCGCGAAGAAAGGGCTTGACACAGGAGACATGGAAGACAGGATGGACGCGACGAAGATGTCGCGGAAGAAGCAGTCGCACAGCGACAGGATTGACGACCTGGGAGACACGGAACGGACCAATGAACCGCGGAGTCAACTTACGAGAAGCTGTCGTAAGGGGAAGGTTACGAGTGGAAAGCCACACTCTCTGGCCGCGACAATACCTAGGACTCTTAATCCTACGTTTATTGGCGGCTCTCACAGTCTGCGCCCTGTAACGGCAAAGTGCAGACCTCACCCTCCTCCAGGTGCGCTCACAACGTTGGACAAACGCCTGAGCGGAGGGAACGCTGGACTCGGCGAGCTGGGACGAGAACAGAGGAGGCTGGTAACCCAGACTACTCTGAAACGGAGATAGCCCGGTAGCAGACGAAGGAAGCGAGTTGTGAGCGTATTCTGCCCAGGGGAGCTGTTCTGCCCAAGACGCAGGGTTTCTAAAAGAAAGGCTGCGTAATATGCGACCAATCGTCTGATTGGCCCTTTCTGCTTGACCGTTAGACTGGGGATGAAAACCGGAAGAGAGACTGACGGAAGCACCAATCAAACGACAGAACTCCCTCCAAAACTGTGACGTGAATTGCGGACCTCTGTCTGAAACGGCGTCTAACGGGAGGCCATGAATTCTGAACACATTCTCAATGATGATTTGTGCCGTCTCCTTAGCGGAAGGAAGCTTAGCGAGGGGAATGAAATGTGCCGCCTTAGAGAACCTATCGACAACCGTAAGAATCACAGTCTTCCCCGCAGACGAAGGCAGACCGGTAATGAAGTCTAAGGCGATGTGAGACCATGGTCGAGAAGGAATGGGAAGCGGTCTGAGACGACCGGCAGGAGGAGAGTTACCTGACTTAGTCTGCGCGCAGTCCGAACAAGCAGCCACGAAACGGCGCGTGTCACGCTCCTGAGTAGGCCACCAAAACCGCTGGCGAATAGAAGCAAGTGTACCTCGAACGCCGGGATGGCCAGCTAACTTGGCAGAGTGAGCCCACTGAAGAACAGCCAGACGAGTAGAAACAGGAACGAAAAGAAGGTTACTAGGACAAGCGCGCGGCGACGCAGTGTGAGTGAGTGCTTGCTTAACCTGTCTCTCAATTCCCCAGACAGTCAACCCGACAACACGCCCATAAGGAAGAATCCCCTCGGGATCGGTAGAAGCCACAGAAGAACTAAAGAGACGGGATAAGGCATCAGGCTTGGTGTTCTTATTACCCGGGCGATAAGAAATCACAAACTCGAAACGAGCGAAAAACAACGCCCAACGAGCTTGACGTGCATTAAGTCGTTTGGCAGAACGGATGTACTCAAGGTTCTTATGGTCAGTCCAAACGACAAAAGGAACGGTCGCCCCCTTCAACCACTGTCGCCATTCGCCTAGGGCTAAGCGGATGGCGAGCAGTTCGCGGTTACCCACATCATAGTTGCGTTCCGATGGCGACAGGCGATGAGAAAAATAAGCGCAAGGATGGACCTTATCGTCAGACTGGAAGCGCTGGGATAGAATGGCTCCTACGCCCACCTCTGAAGCGTCAACCTCGACAATGAATTGTTTAGTGACGTCAGGAGTAACGAGGATAGGAGAGGACGTAAAACGCTTCTTGAGGAGATCAAAAGCTCCCTGGGCGGAACCGGACCACTTAAAGCACGTCTTGACAGAAGTAAGAGCTGTGAGAGGGGCAGCAACTTGACCGAAATTACGAATGAAACGCCGATAGAAATTAGCGAAACCTAGAAAGCGCTGCAACTCGACACGTGACCTTGGAACGGGCCAATCACTGACAGCCTGGACCTTAGCGGGATCCATCTGAATGCCTTCAGCGGAAATAACAGAACCGAGAAATGTGACAGAGGAGACATGAAAGGCGCACTTCTCAGCCTTCACGTAGAGACAATTCTCTAAAAGGCGTTGGAGTACACGTCGAACGTGCTGAACATGAATCTCGAGTGACGGTGAAAAAATCAGGATATCGTCAAGGTAGACAAAAACAAAGATGTTCAGCATGTCTCTCAGTACATCATTAACTAATGCCTGAAAAACAGCTGGAGCATTAGCGAGACCAAACGGCAGAACCCGGTACTCAAAATGCCCTAACGGAGTGTTAAACGCCGTTTTCCACTCGTCCCCCTCTCTGATGCGCACGAGATGGTAAGCATTACGAAGGTCCAACTTAGTAAAGAACCTGGCTCCCTGCAGAATGTCGAAGGCTGACGACATAAGGGGAAGCGGATAACGATTCTTAACCGTTATGTCATTCAGCCCTCGATAATCCACGCAGGGGCGCAGAGTACCGTCCTTCTTCTTAACAAAAAAAAACCCCGCTCCGGCAGGAGAGGAAGAAGGCACTACGGTGCCGGCGTCAAGAGAAACAGACAAATAATCCTCGAGAGCCTTACGTTCGGGAGCCGACAGAGAGTATAGTCTACCCCGAGGGGGAGTGGTCCCCGGAAGGAGATCAATACTACAATCATACGACCGGTGAGGAGGAAGGGAGTTGGCTCTGGACCGACTGAAGACCGTGCGCAGATCATGATATTCCTCCGGCACTCCTGTCAAATCACCAGGTTCCTCCTGAGAAGAGGGGACAGAAGAAACAGGAGGGATAGCAGACATTAAACACTTCACATGACAAGAAACGTTCCAGGATAGGATAGAATTACTAGACCAATTAATAGAAGGATTATGACATACTAGCCAGGGATGACCCAAAACAACAGGTGTAAAAGGTGAACGAAAAATCAAAAAGGAAATGGTTTCACTGTGGTTACCAGATACTGTGAGGGTTAAAGGTAGTGTCTCATATCTGATACTGGGGAGAAGACTACCATCTAAGGCGAACATGGGTGTGGGCTTCCCTAACTGTCTGAGAGGAATGTCATGTTTCCGAGCCCATGCTTCGTCCATAAAACAACCCTCAGCCCCAGAGTCTATCAAGGCACTGCATGAAGCAGCCGAACCGGTCCAGCGTAGATGGACCGACATGGTAGTACAGGATCTTGATGGAGAGACCTGAGTAGTAGCGCTCACCAGTAGCCCTCCGCTTACTGATGAGCTCTGCTTTTACTGGACATGAATTGACAAAATGTCCAGCAGAACCGCAATAGAGGCAAAGGCGGTTGGTGATCCTCCGTTCCCTCTCCTTAGTCGAGATGCGAATACCTCCCAGCTGCATGGGCTCAGTCTCTGAGCCGGAGGGAGGAGATGGTTGCGATGCGGAGAGGGGGAACACCGTTAACGCGAGCTCTCTTCCACGAGCTCGGTGACGAAGATCTACCCGTCGTTCTATGCGGATGGCGAGTGCAATCAAAGAGTCCACACTGGAAGGAACCTCCCGGGAGAGAATCTCATCCTTAACCTCAGCGTGGAGTCCCTCCAGAAAACGAGCGAGCAGCGCCGGCTCGTTCCAGTCACTAGAGGCAGCAAGAGTGCGAAACTCTATAGAGTAATCCGTTATGGATCGATCACCTTGACATAGGGAAGCCAAGGCCCTAGAAGCCTCCCTACCAAAAACTGAACGATCAAAAACCCGTATCATCTCCTCTTTAAAGTTCATATAATTGTTAGAACACTCAGCCCTTGCCTCCCAGATAGCTGTGCCCCACTCTCGAGCCCGACCAGTAAGGAGTGAAATGACGTAAGCAATCCGAGCTCTCTCTCTTGAGTATGTGTTGGGTTGGAGAGAGAACACAATATCACACTGGGTGAGAAAGGAACGGCACTCAGTGGGCTGCCCAGAATAACATGGTGGGTTATTAACCCTAGGTTCCGGAGACTCGGAAGACCAGGAAGTAGCTGGTGGCACGAGACGAAGACTCTGAAACTGTCCTGAGAGGTCGGAAACCTGAGCGGCCAGGGTCTCAACGGCATGACGAGCAGCAGACAATTCCTGCTCGTGTCTGCCGAGCATAGCTCCCTGGATCTCGACGGCAGTGTTACGAGAATCCGTAGTCGCTGGGTCCATTCTTGGTCAGATCCTTCTGTTATGCTGGTGAATGAGGACCCAAAAGCGACTTAACGAAAACAGAGTCTTTATTCCAGTATATGACAAAAGTAATAATCCTGGAAAAATCAAGAAGAAAACAAAACAGGAAAAAACTTAATTCCACTCGTAGTAACGAGGACAGACTGGAGACTCGACCATTGACTGCAGGTTGCTTCGGGAAGGCACCGACCGTAGCAGACTAAGACACCTGCTCACACGCAGCATCTGAAGGAGACAAAACACGACAGGGCGAGACAAGGACACAGCACAGCGAACATCATACAAGGATCCGACAAGGACAGAAATAGGGCTCTAATCAGAGGGCAAAATAGGGGACAGGTGTGAAAAGAGTAACTGAGTGAGTTAGGAGAATGAGGAACAGCTGGGAGCAGGAACGGAACGATAGAGAGAAGAGAGAGAGGGAGGGGGAGAGAGAGGGATAGAAAAAGGGAACGAACCTAATAAGACCAGCAGGGGGAAACGAACAGAAGCGAAAGCACAAGGACAAGACAATATATGACAAAACATGACATACTCAGCTGTGAGGCGCACAAGACTATAATTTCATACTTTTCAAGATGTCAATGTAGCAGTGCAACAAACATATCACAATCATTTGATTTGATATCAGAATATACTTCCAATAAAATTAATCAATGTAAACTACAGCAGAACACGTATTATACCATACAGGCCTCCTGGGATAATATGAAGCGCATATGCAGATTAACTTCACAGTACAGAACAAGTTTGTAAAGGAAAAAGATGTTCCTACCTTAGTTTTTCGAAACCTCTGACAACACAGCCATTTTTTCTCCCTTTTTCTTGTTTTGCTCCTGGTGTCTGTGACACATCTGTGTCCTTTCGCAATCCCTGACCTCACATAGGGGACAGGCTTGACTTTATTCAGGGGTGGGCTGACGAGGTTCAGAAAAGACTAGCCCTGATATGGTGGAGGTGTGCAGAGAGGCGCGGGTTGAGGTGCAAATCAGATTGATTTGAGAAAATCTCGGCTTGCATTGTGCAGAGACGGGGACGGCGCTGACTGCCATCCCCAGCTCTTTAAGTCCATCTGGAATGTCTCCATCATTACCATTGTCCGTGTCCCTGTCCTGCCTTTAGGCCCATATGACCATATGTGGACAGTCAATGCCAAACCGCTGGCAGAGAGATTCTATCTCTGTTTCTCCAGACAGTATTCCTGCATGCTCCAGACAGTATTCCTGCATGCTCCAGACAGTATTCCTGCATGCTCCAGACAGTATTCCTGCATGCTCCAGACAGTATTCCTGCATGCTCCAGACAGTATTCCTCCATGCTCCAGACAGTATTCCTGCATGCTCCAGACAATATTCCTGCATGCTCCAGACAGTATTCCTGCATGCTCCAGACAGTATTCCTGCATGCTCCAGACAGTATTCCTGCATGCTCCAGACAGTACTCCTGCATGCTCCAGACAGTACTCCTGCATGCTCCAGACAGTATTCCTGCATGCTCCAGACAGTATTCCTGCATGCTCCAGACAGTATTCCTGCATGCCCCAGACAGTATTCCTGCATGCCCCAGACAGTATTCCTGCATGCTCCAGACAGTATTCCTGCATGCTCCAGACAGTATTCCTGCATGCTCCAGACAGTATTCCTGCATGCTCCAGACAGTATTCCTGCATGCTCCAGACAGTATTCCTGCATGCCCCAGACAGTATTCCTGCATGCTCCAGACAGTATTCCTGCATGCTCCAGACAGTATTCCTGCATGCTCCAGACAGTATTCCTGCATGCTCCAGACAGTATTGCGCGTAAAGCACCTTCAGCTCCTCCTATGAACTGGTTGTATACTGTATTGTCCACCGCCCATCCTCCTTGAGAGAACATTCTAACAGTCTAGAGTCCATGGTCATCCCCAAGCTCTCTGAAAAACTCCCTCTGATTAAGGACTGTTGCTGGGACTTCCACTTTTTAGTTTGACGCCTTGGAAAGAGTTCTCTTGAATCCCTCTCTGATTGAGTTGTGTATCGGCCTGACTGCTCTGCCACGGCACTGAACGCCCTCTCTTCCCTGGTGACTGCCCTGTGTGTAGTAATAACTGTGCAGTCTCTCTTTTGGAGCTTGAGTGACAATTCAGGTGGTTCTTGATGTGCATCACACATAAGGCCTAGATTGTTAACAAACACATGCGAGAATATGCGCATGGCGAGGCCACTATAGCTCGGACGGGGTCACGCTGTCGCGGGAGGCATCCTCAGCTGCTGTGGATGCCTCTCTGGCCCCCCAATGGTGGAACAACACTCCCTCACGACGCCAGGACAGCGGAGTCAATCACCACCTTCCGGAGACACCTGAAACCCCACCTCTTTAAGGAATACCTAGGATAGGATAAGTAATCCCTCTCACCCCCCCCCCTTAAGATTTAGATGCACTATTGTAAAGTGACTGTTCCACTGGATGTCATAAGGTCAATGCACCAATTTGTAAGTCGCTCTGGATAAGAGCGTCTGCTAAATGACTTAAATGTAAATGTAAATGTGTAATGCTTGTGAAGAGCCGGGTAATTATTCCACACAGACTCTACCGTTCTTAAACGGGATGCCACCAATCGAGTGTCCCCAAGATCCTGCCAATTTTGCACAGCTGAATGTCTAAACTCTGTGCACTCCCTCAGCCTCATTCGTTTTTTGTTGGATACGCTACAGAGCTCATATAGCTTATCCATAAGTATTTTTAAATGATTGATAGCTCCCATCTCTTTTACCACATGGTCTACTGCGAGCTCAAGCCTGTGTGCCGAGCAGTGCCAAACAGTTATATTAGGGAAGAGGGCCTGGAGCCTTGTTGCTACCTCTTCTCTCTTGCGTCCCAGCATGACGGACACCAATCGCACATCATTTTAATGAGGGTTTTGGAGAAAAAGTCCTCAGTAAACTTTATACCCTCTAATGCAGATGACAATTCTCCCAGCAGATAAATCCCCTAGTTTCACAAGATCAACGAAAATGTTTGCTGGTATGTCCATATCTGCCAGCTGAAGTCAGATGTATAAGCACTGTTTTTATTCAAGCTAGTAGCCTCATCGAGCGCTATGCTGATTTTGGGAGAATACTGTACATGTTTAATCTTCATTTTGGATTAAATATGTTGCTGAATGTTGGAGCAAGCGACATTGGAATGGGGCATTCTCCCTATGTCAAGTCCATTTATTCTTTTAACTCCTGACAGTCAATTTCTTGCTCAAAACCCTGAACGGACCCGTGACCCGTTTACCCTACTAGTTCTGAAGTGTCCGTGTTTTTAGTTTGAGCATTATCTACAGCCTGTGTTAAGGTGTCCTCTTTAGCCTTGTCTACAGCCTGTGTTAAGGTGTCCCCTTTAGCATTATCTACAGCCTGTGTTAAGGTGTCCTCTTTAGCATTATCTACAGCCTGTGTTAAGGTGTCCTCTTTAGCATTATCTACAGCCTGTGTTAAGGTGTCCTCTTTAGCCTTGTCTACAGCCTGTGTTAAGGTGTCCTCTTTAGCATTATCTACAGCCTGTGTTAAGGTGTCCTCTTTAGCATTATCTACAGCCTGTGTTAAGGTGTCCTCTTTAGCCTTGTCTACAATGCTTGCTGCCGCTACATGGGGCTAGGTTTGGGAATGTTTCAAAAACCTTTTTTTTTTTGAGCGGCTCTTTGTTGCTTTTGTATGTCGGCAGCAGAGGATGTAACAATACATTCCACCCACTCTAGTTTCATCCCTCTCGTCTTTTCTGGGCCCAAACGTCCTACCTTTTTGCATGTTGTACAGCTCAGCTTTGTATTTTGCTTGAGATGCCAGGGGTTATAAGTTTGCTTAGTCTTGAACTGAGCCTCTGTCCAAATGACTCCTGCTCCGGGCTGTACAACCCCACCTGTGTATATGCTGCATTGTGTGTGTGTGTGTGTATGCTCCATTGTGTGTGTGTGTGTATATGCTCCATTGTGTGTGTGTGTGTATATGCTCCATTGTGTGTGTGTGTGTGTGTGTGTGTGTGTGTGTGTGTGTGTGTGTGTGTGTGTGTGTGTGTGTGTGTGTGTGTGTGTGTGTGTGTGTGTGTGTGTGTGTGTGTGTGTGTGTATGCGCAATTGTGTGTGTGTGTGTATATGCTCCATTGTGTGTGTGTGTGTGTATATGCTCCATTTGTGTGTGTGTATATGCTCCATTGTGTGTGTGTGTGTATATGCTCCATTGTGTGTGTGTGTATATGCTCCATGTGTGTGTGTATATGCTCCATTGTGTGTGTGTATATGCTCCATTGTGTGTGTGTGTATATGCTCCATTGTGTGTGTGTGTGTGTGTGTGTGTGTGTGTGTGTGTGTGTGTGTGTGTGTGTGTGTGTGTGTGTGTGTGTGTGTGTGTGTGTGTGTGTGTGTGTGTGTGTGTGTGTGTGTGTGTGTGTGTATAACGTAGTCTTCACTAGCCAGCTAGCTAACGTCCACTGATTAGCTGCACTGGAGAAACTATTACACTCAACTGAACGACTTGATTAGTTTAGTGTTAGCTAGCTACATAGCTGTCTTTGCTGTCTTCGTATCATCGTATCCAAGATAATTGTGTTGTTTAGGTTTAGAGTGTGTAGTCTTAGAGTGATTATCTTAATTTACCGAGGTTAGCTAGCCAGCTATTTGTCGTCCTTAACGTAGGTGACTCTGCTAGCTAGCCAACGCTAGCCAACGTCTTCTGTATAGAACTCAACTACCCGGTCGCATTCACAGGTAGTATCACATTTTCACTTCATCTCATTACAGTACAACGGTTTGATTTGTTTGATCGTAGCTAGCTACTTAGCTAGCTACATAGCCGTCTTTGCATCAAAGATAATTGTGTAGTCTAGAGCGATTTTCTAGGTTCGCTAGCCATCTATTGTCGTTCTTTTAACGCAACGTAACGTAAACAACACTGCTAGCTAGCCTGCTAGCCCCGAATAGCAACACTGCAGAAACTATTACACTCAACGGAACGACTTGATTAGTGTAGTGTCAACAACGCACCCACTGCCAGCTGGCCTACTTCAGCAGTACTGTATCATTTTAATCATTTTAGTCAATAAGATTCTTGCTACGTAGCTTAACTTTCTGAACATTCGAGACGTGTAGTCCACTTGTCATTCCAATCTCCTTTGCATTAGCGTAGCCTCTTCTGTAGCCTGTCAACTATGTGTCTGTTTATCCCTGTTCTCTCCTCTCTGCACAGACCATACAAACGCTCCTCACCGCGTGGCCGCGGCCACCCTACTCTGGTGGTCCCAGCGCGCACGACCCACGTGGAGTTCCAGGTCTCCGGTAGCCTCTGGAACTGCCAATCTGCGGTCAACAAGGCAGAGTTCATCTCAGCCTATGCCTCCCTCCAGTCCCTCGACTTCTTGGCACTGACGGAAACATGGATCACCACAGACAACACTGCTACTCCTACTGCTCTCTCTTCGTCCGCCCACGTGTTCTCGCACACCCCGAGAGCGTCTGGTCAGCGGGGTGGTGGCACCGGGATCCTCATCTCTCCCAAGTGGTCATTCTCTCTTTCTCCCCTTACCCATCTGTCTATCGCCTCCTTTGAATTCCATGCTGTCACAGTTACTAGCCCTTTCAAGCTTAACATCCTTATCATTTATCGCCCTCCAGGTTCCCTCGGAGAGTTCATCAATGAGCTTGATGCCTTGATAAGCTCCTTTCCTGAGGATGGCTCACCTCTCACAGTTCTGGGCGACTTTAACCTCCCCACGTCTACCTTTGACTCTTTCCTCTCTGCCTCCTTCTTTCCACTCCTCTCCTCTTTTGACCTCACCCTCTCACCTTCCCCCTACTCACAAGGCAGGCAATACGCTCGACCTCATCTTTACTAGATGCTGTTCTTCCACTAACCTCATTGCAACTCCCCTCCAAGTCTCCGACCACTGCCTTGTATCCTTTTCCCTCTCGCTCTCATCCAACACCTCCCACACTGCCCCTACTCGGATGGTATCGCGCCGTCCCAACCTTCGCTCTCTCTCCCCCGCTACTCTCTCCTCTTCCATCCTATCATCTCTTCCCTCCGCTCAAACCTTCTCCCACCTATCTCCTGATTCTGCCTCCTCAACCCTCCTCTCCTCCCTCTCTGCATCCCTTGACTCTCTATGTCCCCTATCCTCCAGGCCGGCTCGGTCCTCCCCTCCCGCTCCGTGGCTCGATGACTCATTGCGAGCTCACAGAACAGGGCTCCGGGCAGCCGAGCGGAAATGGAGGAAAACTCGCCTCCCTGCGGACCTGGCATCCTTTCACTCCCTCCTCTCTACATTTTCCTCCTCTGTCTCTGCTGCTAAAGCCACTTTCTACCACGCTAAATTCCAAGCATCTGCCTCTAACCCTAGGAAGCTCTTTGCCACCTTCTCCTCCCTCCTGAATCCTCCGCCCCCCTCCTCCCTCTCTGCAGATGACTTCGTCAACCATTTTGAAAAGAAGGTCGACGACATCCGATCCTCGTTTGCTAAGTCAAACGACACCGCTGGTTCTGCTCACACTGCCCTACCCTGTGCTCTGACCTCTTTCTCCCTCTCTCTCCAGATGAAATCTCGCGTCTTGTGACGGCCGGCCGCCCAACAACCTGCCCGCTTGACCCTATCCCCTCCTCTCTTCTCCAGACCATTTCCGGAGACCTTCTCCCTTACCTCACCTCGCTCATCAACTCATCCCTGACCGCTGGCTACGTCCCTTCCGTCTTCAAGAGAGCGAGAGTTGCACCCCTTCTGAAAAAACCTACACTCGATCCCTCCGATGTCAACAATTACAGACCAGTATCCCTTCTTTCTTTTCTCTCCAAAACTCTTGAACGTGCCGTCCTTGGCCAGCTCTCCCGCTATCTCTCTCTGAATGACCTTCTTGATCCAAATCAGTCAGGTTTCAAGACTAGTCATTCAACTGAGACTGCTCTCCTCTGTATCACGGAGGCGCTCCGCACTGCTAAAACTAACTCTCTCTCCTCTGCTCTCATCCTTCTAGATCTATCGGCTGCCTTCGATACTGTGAACCATCAGATCCTCCTCTCCACCCTCTCCGAGTTGGGCATCTCCGGCGCGGCCCACGCTTGGATTGCGTCCTACCTGACAGGTCGCTCCTACCAGGTGGCGTGGCGAGAATCTGTCTCCTCACCACGCGCTCTCACCACTGGTGTCCCCCAGGGCTCTGTTCTTGGCCCTCTCCTATTCTCGCTATACACCAAGTCACTTGGCTCTGTCATAACCTCACATGGTCTCTCTTATCATTGCTATGCAGACGACACACAATTAATCTTCTCCTTTCCCCCTTCTGATGACCAGGTGGCGAATCGCATCTCTGCATGTCTGGCAGACATATCAGTGTGGATGACGGATCACCACCTCAAGCTGAACCTCGGCAAGACGGAGCTGCTCTTCCTCCCGGGGAAGGACTGCCCGTTCCATGATCTCGCCATCACGGTTGACAACTCCATTGTGTCCTCCTCCCAGAGCGCCAAGAACCTTGGCGTGATCCTGGACAACACCCTGTCGTTCTCAACCAACATCAAGGCGGTGGCCCGTTCCTGTAGGTTCATGCTCTACAACATCCGCAGAGTACGACCCTGCCTCACACAGGAAGCGGCGCAGGTCCTAATCCAGGCACTTGTCATCTCCCGTCTGGATTACTGCAACTCGCTGTTGGCTGGGCTCCCTGCCTGTGCCATTAAACCCCTTCAACTCATCCAGAACGCCGCAGCCCGTCTGGTGTTCAACCTTCCCAAGTTCTCTCACGTCACCCCGCTCCTCCGTTCTCTCCACTGGCTTCCAGTTGAAGCTCGCATCCGCTACAAGACCATGGTGCTTGCCTACGGAGCTGTGAGGGGAACGGCACCTCAGTACCTCCAGGCTCTGATCAGGCCCTACACCCAAACAAGGGCACTGCGTTCATCCACCTCTGGCCTGCTCGCCTCCCTACCACTGAGGAAGTACAGCTCCCGCTCAGCCCAGTCAAAACTGTTCGCTGCCCTGGCCCCCCAATGGTGGAACAAACTCCCTCACGACGCCAGGACAGCGGAGTCAATCACCACCTTCCGGAGACACCTGAAACCCCACCTCTTTAAGGAATACCTAGGATAGGATAAGTAATCCCTCTCACCCCACCCCCCCTAAGTTTTAGATGCACTATTGTTAAGTGACTGTCCCACTGGATGTCATAAGGTGAATGCACCAATTTGTAAGTCGCTCTGGATAAGAGCGTCTGCTAAATGACTTAAATGTAAATGTAAATGTATATGCTCCATTGTGTGTGTGTGTGTATATGCTCCATTGTGTGTGTATATGCTCCATTGTGTGTGTATGCGCTTGTCTATGACGTGTGTAGGATGTCAGATGTTGCTTATTAATACACATTTGAGCGTTATTCCAACACTTGCCCACTCAAACCTCATATGTTTTCACACATTCAAATGTAAATGTCTTGTCCATTCGTGTCCTTGTGATTAGTGTGATTTAATTAGCACTAATCATGCGCTTATTAAATAAATGTTGACAGAATAAGAGCAGAAGCTCCCTCCTACTTTATCAAACTAATTGTGATCCACCAAACCTGTGCATGTTTACTGAGGACCCCTCCTGTCTCAGGAACAGGAGATGTGTCGGGGGGCTGTCAGTTTGTTTATCAGGTTATTCAATGATGGTGCCTTCGGAGGACCTGAGCCCTAGAACCATGCCCCAGGACTACCTAAGACCCAAAACAGGTGGTGCTGTATTTAGTCAGGCAGTGTGATTGATGAGCACCATAATATTTAAATAACATAAGCCATTTATCCAACGAGACTACATTCATGCGTACCTACATTAATTTGACAAATGAGGTGGTCCCAGACATCGAACCCACTGCCTTGGCGCTATAAATGCCATGCTCTACCAACTGTGGTACAAAGGACCACATCAATGATGCCTGACCAAAGATGGTGGATACATGAAGATCTCCCACTGTCAGTTCCGGTCTGCTTAACAGGGTGGCTCTTCCATAGGCACCAATGCATTAGCAAATGGGTCTGCTTAGTTCACTGACTGTATATGAACCAGAAAAATTTAGGGAGTGGGATGTCTTGCTTCTTCTTCCGTCTCAGGCATAGGGGTATGGGTTATGGGTTAGATGGGTTAGCTGACAATGTCACACAAATTATGTGTGCACTTCCATGGAGCAGAGGTCAGTGTGTTGTTGTGATTTTGGATGGCCAGATTGCTGGCAAGAATTACAAGAACTAGCTCTCTTTCTCACTTTCTTGCTTCTCCATAATTTTGGAAGAAATTATTATTTTTCTCACTTTGAGTCAAATACTCACCACATTTTATGCACTGCAGTGCTAGCTAGCTGTAACTTATGATTTCAGTACTAGAGAAAATTCTCTCAACCTTTGATTGGGTGGACAACATGTCAGTTTATGCTGCAAGAGCTCTGATAGGTTGGAGGACGTCCTGTGTTTTGTGTTGAAGTCAACAGTATGTTGATGTCATGTAACAACAGTATGCTGCCTTGCTGTACCAGTGAGGGTGAAGTCACTACAGTACACACAGTACTGAGCTGGTCATTTGTGTGGAAGGAAGGACAGCTTGCTTTGGTGTGTGGGTGTGGATATCCAGGTGTGTATGTGGGAGAAAGAACAAAGACAGGTGAGGGAGAACAATAGCACACAGCGATGTATGTGTGTGTGTGTGTGTGTGTGTGTGTGTGTGTGTGTGTGTGTGTGTGTGTGTGTGTGTGTGTGTGTGTGTGTGTGTGTGTGTGTGTGTGTGTGTGTGTGTGTGTGTGTGTGTGTGTGTGTGTGTGTGTGTGGTGGTAACATCTGGTGCTTGTGGTGTGGTGAGCCCTCAGGCCTGGTGATAAATGATACCTCTCACTGCCAACCTGTCAGCAAGGACCCAGCCAGCCAACGAGGACAGAGCAGATACACTCTGTTATAAAGACTACCAAACCAAAGACTACTGCAGATGGAGTGATGAGGGATATTGCTCAGATATTGCTGATTCATGCCAGAAATGACAAAGCCTGGATAGGTATTTTACGTATCAGCTAACCACATTATGCTATAGAATATTCTGGGAGAGCCCTGCACTCGCATGAATTTTAAGCCCAAATCATACCCATGCCCGTGACATTCAAGCCTGCGACATTTATAATCTACCCAGGCCCACGACTTTCAGGCCCACGACATTCATTTTCTACCCAGGCCCTCGACATTCATTTATCTACCCAGGCCCATGACATTCATTACCTACCCAGGCCCACGACATTCAGGCCCGCGACATTCATTACCTACCCAGGCCCACGACATTATATATAATAATAATATATGCCATTTAGCAGACGCTTTTATCCAAAGTGACTTACATTAAGGCCCATGACATTTATTATCTACCCAGGCCCATGACATTCAGGCCCGTGACATTTATTATCTACCCAGGCCCACGACATTCAGGCCCCACCCAAACCAGGCCTGATTACTTCTGCAAATGTAAAGCCTGGCCCTGCCCGAAACCCGAAATCATAAATAACTTCCTCTCTGTCTATAACTTGCTCCCTGCGAGCAGCTCGCTCTGCATGCACTCTGTGAGTCGATGAGTAACCATAGCAACAGTTCTAGTTGGGCTGTTCTGCTCAATGACGAGACATGAGAGAGCATTTAGCTGTTAGCTACTTTTCACACTCTAAAGTCTGACACACTCTTATTTTCTGTGAAATAATCTCTCCTGTTTTATATTTGACGAGGTTGAAGCACTTCTGACACCATGTTATGATCTTAGTCAGATGTGACTGTACTGTGCAGCAGAGCTCGAGCAAATGGCTCAGCTTCAAACTGTTAGTGATCAATTTAGTAATACCCGAGTCCTGGCCGTACCCCAATTATTGATGAGACTACAGGCCCAACCGTACCCTAGTTATTGATGAGACAACAGACCCTACCGTACCCTAGTTATTGATGAGACAACAGACCCTACTCGGTCCTAGTTATTGATGAGACAACAGACCCTACCGTACCCTAGTCAATGATGAGACAACAGACCCTACCGTACCCTAGTTATTGATGAGACAACAGACCCTACCGTACCCTAGTTATTGATGAGACAACAGACCCTATTCGGTCCTAGTTATTGATGAGACAACAGACCCTACCGTACCCTAGTTATTGATGAGACAACAGACCCTACTCGGTCCTAGTTATTGATGAGACAACAGACCCTACCGTACCCTAGTTATTGATGAGACAACAGATCCTACCGTACCCTAGTTATTGATGAGACAACAGACCCTACTGTACCCTAGTTATTGATGAGACAATAGACCCTACCGTACCCTAGTTATTGATGAGACCAACAGACCCTACCGTACCCTAGTTATTGATGAGACAATAGACCCTACCGTACCCTAGTTATTGATGAGACAACAGACCCTACCGTACCCTAGTTATTGATGAGACAACAGACCTTACCGTACCCTAGTTATTGATGAGAGAGGGGTAAAGTTTAAGGTAAGATGGATAAAGGGACCATCACTCCTTAAACATGGACAGTTGTCCCAAATGTGTTAAATGAAGATATCCCATTTCCTGTTGTAGAGGACATTGATTTATGTTATCAAAGTCAAATATTACACTATATACAGTAGTATAGTAAATAGTATGGCTATATTACCACTTATTTTATATGAAGGAACTGCGGTGTTGGAGCAGGACAAACAGGGCCCTGATGCAGCATCGCACACCTTTTCCAGACACTAAATCAACACCAGTGTGCATGTGAATGAGGGCTCTAAACAAACACCCGTCTCTCATTGCCAGATGAGTCTTTTTATTGATGCTGTGTTTTAGAACACAGTTTTTATAACGCTGCCAGCCATCTCTCTGCTGATTCTATTCATGTCAGATTCACAACAAAACAGCCACAACAATAATCCTACATCCATCTATTGTGAATAAAAGGGGGATTTTTGATGTGACCCAAATAAAGGAGAGCCAATCTGTGGGTGGGTGTCTGGCAGATGGTAGCTGGTAGCCATAGAGACAATGGTGGAGCAGTAGTCCCTGTGTACTGAGAATCAAAGAAAGCCGCTGTGTCTCTCCCCGTGCCTGATCATAGTTAATGTCTGGAATATATTTTTAAAAAAAATGGAGTTCTGTCCCTCAGAGAAATAGACAGCTTGTGGCTGGGGAAGGTCTAATGGGTTACACTGGGCTGCAACTCCTGTACACACACACACATTTTAATGGATGAAGCAGGGGCTGGGAGGGAGGCTGGGATGGGGCTTAACAGCGTGACTTGCTCAGGGCCGCGGTGGCTCTCCCAGTGCCTGATCATAATTGATGGATGACCATAGGACCAGACACTGACAGGCTGTCTGCCCGGTTGCCTGGCCTTTACCCTCTGCCAGCTCAAACCTTACATGTGTGAAATAGCCAATTACTGAACCGCCTATTAAAAGTAATAGGCCAATGAGCAAATGGCTAGTGTGGGACATTGGTTGTAGGGGTTGTAGACAGATGAGGGTGTATAGACAGAGGACCTAAGATAAAGTTCTGCTTGAAACAGCTGTTGGCCTGGCTGAATATTATCAGGGAGGAAGAGAGAGAGGCTCTGTGTTTCAAATGGCATCCTATTACCGATTTATAGTGCACTACTTTTGAACATAAGGCCATAGGTCCCTGGTCAGCAGTACTGCACTATGAAGGGGATCTGATGCCATGCAAATGAAATGAATCGAATCGAAATGCTTGTGTTTCTAGCTCCAACAGTGCAGTAATATCTAACAATACACACAATCTAAGGTAAAGGAATGGAATTAAGAAAATATAAATATTTGGACGAGCAATGTCATTTTGGATGCAGGGTCAGGGATTTTCTCCCTTATCGTAACCACAATGTCCCTCCCATCCTCCGGTCCTGTATTGACTTCAAGTTTATGATCCATGATACAATCATGTTATACAGGAGCTAATTTACAGGAATAAATCCTCCTTTCAGAGCCTGTTAAATAGATAACGGAAACAGCAGCGCTCAAAGATTCTTAAGGAAGTCATACAGCCGGCCGCACCGTGGACAGCGAGGGATTCCATTTCACTCTATAATACTCTACTTTTAACCCGAGCCCCCCCATCAGAGCCCCCCCATCCCCACCAGAGCCCCCCATCAGAGCCCACCATCCCCACCAGAGCCCCCCATCAGAGCCCCCCATCCCCACCAGAGCCCCCCCCATCAGAGCCCCCAATCCCCACCAGAGCCCCCCATCAGAGGCCCCCATCCCCACCAGAGCCCCCATCCCCACCAGAGCCCCCCATCAGAGCCCCCCATCCCCACCAGAGCCCCCCCACCAGAGCCCCCCATCCCCACTGGAGCCCCCATCAGAGCCCCCGATCCCCACCAGAGCCCCTATGGGACCTGATCAAAAGTAATGCACTAAATAAGGAATAGGGTGCCATTTGGGATGTGGCTTAGGAGAGCTAATGCTAGCCAGCCCATAGTATTTATTGACAGAATGATCCATCTTTATAAGGGACAGTGAAAAATCACATTAACAGAACCAATACATGACTGCTTCTAAATATAGACTGACTGGCTGGTAGATGCAGGGATCGGGGGAGAGAGAGGAAGAGGGAGTGGGGTTGGAGTAGGAGAGATGGGGGGGGGGGGTTCCATTGAATGTATTGTAAAGCATGGAGGACAGGGAGGGGAATGGGGCCCACTGACTCTGCCTCTCTAATTGGACAGGTTATTTTCACATGACACTGACGGTCCGTCCCATACTGCTAACTGGGATGTGAAGCAGTATATTCTCTCTCTCTGTAATTCCCCTTCTCTGTTCATATCTTGTTCTCTCTCGTCCTCTCGCAATCTTTCTATTTTCTCTCTTGTTTTCTAACTCTGTCATTCTTCTTTTTCACTTCGCTCCTTCCATCTCTCTCTCAAAACTTCTGTGCAGGCAGCCTACCTAGTCTCATGTCATGACTGATGCAGTGAAGCTTCATATTTAGAGAGGAGACATTGATTTCGCACAGTCTGCTTTTGATGTAACCAGAGCCAAATAAGTGGCGCAGCGGTCTAAGGCACTGTAGTACCTGGTTTGAATCCAGGCTGTATTGAGCCGGAGTCCCATAGGGTGGCGCACAATTGTCCCAGCGTCATCTGGATTTGGCTGGAGTAGGCCGTCATTGTAAATAAGAATTTGTTCTTATTAACTGACTTGCCTAGTTAAATAAAAATTCCTCTCTAATTTAATTCCGTGTTGGCTTCTACCACCAAATGGGTGCTAAGTGGTGCTTATTGTATGCTTGCAAATTAATATAATTCATTTAATAAATGTATTATATTTATTATTAAATTCACGTCAAATTTTTGTTGCATTCTACTTGGACACATTTTTCTCACAAATAAATTCTTTGAATACAGAAAATATGTCTTTAGAAAATATCAATTTTTCTATATCATAATGAGTCCTCATCATCTGTGGTAATCAAGGCCTTTCATCATCTTCCAATTCAACCTACAGCACATTGAAGGAGTGATGTCGATGGCCAGGCTCTGTTGTCAGTGGTGTTTTTTGTATTTTGTTAGGATCCCCATTAGTATTTTATTAGTATTTTGTTAGGATCGCTGTTAGTATTTTGTTAGGATCCCATTAGTATTTTGTTAGGATCCCCATTAGTATTTTGTTCGGATCCCCATTTAGTATTTTATTAGCATTTTGTTAGGATCCCCATTAGTATTTTATTAGTATTTTGTTCGGGTACCCATTAGTATTATGTTAGGATCGCATTAGTATTTTGTTAGGATCCCCACACATATTTTATACGTATTTTGTTAGGATCCCCATTAGTATTTTATTAGTATTTTGTTAGGATCCCCATTAGTATTTTGTTAGGGTCCCCATTAGTATTTTATTAGTAATTCATTAGGGTACCCATTAGTATTTTATTAGTATTTCATTAGGGTCCGCATTAGTATTTCATTAGGGTACCCATTAGTATTTTATTAGTATTTCATTAGGGTACCCGTTAGTATTTTATTAGTATTTCATTAGGGTCCACATTAGTATTTCATTAGGGTACCCATTAGTATTTCATTAGGGTCCCCATTAGTTTTTCATTAGGGTCCCCATGAGTATTTCATTAGGATCCCCATTAGTATTTCATTAGGGTCCCCATTAGTATTTCATTAGGGTACCCATTAGTATTTCATTAGGGTACCCATTAGTATTTCATTAGGGTACCCATTAGTATTATATTAGTATTTCATTAGGGTCCCCATTAGTATTTCATTAGGGTACCCATTAGTATTATATTAGTATTTCATTAGCGTCCCCATTAGTATTTTATTAGTATTTCATTAGGGTCCGCATTAGTATTTCATTAGGGTACCCATTAGTATTTCATTAGGGTCCCCGTTAGTTTTTCATTAGTGTACCCATTAGTTTTTCATTAGGGTCCCCATTAGTATTTCATTAGGGTCCCCATTAGTATTTCATTAAGATCCCCATTAGTATTTCATTAGAGTACCCATTAGTATTTCATTAGTATTTCATTAGGGTCCCCATTAGTATTTCATTAAGATCCCCATTAGTATTTCATTAGAGTACCCATTAGTATTTTATTAGTATTTCATTAGGGTACCCATTAGTATTTTATTAGGGTCCCCATTATATTTCATTAGGGTCCCCATTAGTATTTCATTAGGGTCCCCATTCGTATTTCATTAAGATCCCCATTAGTATTTCATTAGGGTACCCATTAGTATTTTATTAGTATTTCATTAGGGTCCCCATTAGTATTTTATTACAATCCCCATTAGTATTTTAATAGGGTCCCCATTAGTATTTCATTAGGGTACCCATTAGTATTTTATTAGTATTTCATTAGGGTCCCCATTAGCATTTTATTAGTATTTCATTAGGGTCCCCATTAGTATTTCATTAGGGTACCCATTAGTATTTCATTAGGGTACCCATTAGTATTTTATTAGTATTTCATTAGGGTACCCATTAGTATTTTATTAGTAATTAATTAGGGTACCCATTAGTATTTGATTAGTATTTCATTAGGGTACCCGTTAGTATTTTATTAGTATTTCATTAGGGTCCCCATTAGTATTTCATTAGGGTCCCCATTAGTATTTTATTAGGGTCCCAATTAGTATTTCATTAGGGTACCCATTAGTATTTTATTAGTATTTCATTTAGGTCCCCATTAGTATTTCATTAGGGTACCCATTAGTATTTCATTAGGGTACCCATTAGTATGTTATTAGTATTTCATTAGGGTACCCATTAGTATTTCATTAGTATTTCATTAGGGTACCCATTAGTTTTTCATTAGTATTTCATTAGGGTCCCCATTAGTTTTTCATTAGGGTCCCCATTAGTTTTTCATTAGGGTCCCCATTAGTATTTCATTAGGATCCCCATTAGTATTTCATGAGGGTCCCCATTAGTTTTTCATTATGGTACCCATTAGTTTTTCATTAGGGTCCCCATTAGTATTTCATTAGGGTCCCCATTAGTATTTCATTAGGGTCCACATTAGTTTTTCATTTGGGTCCCCATTAGTATTTCATTAGGGTCCCCATTAGTATTTCATTAGGGTACCCATTAGTATTTCATCAGGGTACCCATTAGTATTTTATTAGTATTTCATTAGGGTACCCATTAGTATTTCTTTAGTATTTCATTAGGGTACCCATTAGTATTTCATTAGGGTACCCATTAGTTTTTCATTAGGGTCCCCATTAGTATTTCATTAGGGTCCCCATTAGTATTTCATTAGGGTCCCCATTAGTTTTTCATTTGGGTCCCCATTAGTATTTCATTAGGTTCCCCATTAGTATTTTATTAGGGTCCCCATTAGTATTCCATTAGGGTGCCCATTAGTATTTCATTAGGGTACCCATTAGTATTTCATTAGGGTACCCATTAGTATTTCATTAGGGTACCCATTAGTATTTTATTAGTATTTCATTAGGGTACCCGTTAGTATTTTATTAGTATTTCATTAGGGTCCACATTAGTATTTCATTAGGGTACCCATTAGTATTTTATTAGGGTCCCCATTAGTATTCCATTAGGGTCCCCATTAGTATTTCATTAGGGTCCCCATTAGTTTTTCATTAGGGTCCCCATTGGTATTTCATGAGGGTACCCATTAGTATTTCATTAGTATTTCATTAGGTTACCCATTAGTATTTTATTAGTATTTCATTAGGGTACCCATTAGTATTTCATTAGGGTACCCATTAGTTTTTATTAGGGTACCCATTAGTATTTCATTAGGGTACCCATTAGTATTATATTAGTACTTCATTAGGGTCCGCATTAGTATTTTATTAGCATTTTGTTAGGATCCCCATTAGTATTTTATTAGTATTTTGTTCGGGTACCCATTAGTATTATGTTAGGATCGCATTAGTATTTTGTTAGGATCCCCACACATATTTTATACGTATTTTGTTAGGATCCCCATTAGTATTTTATTAGTATTTTGTTAGGATCCCCATTAGTATTTTGTTAGGGTCCCCATTAGTATTTTATTAGTAATTCATTAGGGTACCCATTAGTATTTTATTAGTATTTCATTAGGGTCCGCATTAGTATTTCATTAGGGTACCCATTGGTATTAGTATTTTATTAGTATTTCATTAGGGTACCCATTAGTATTTTATTAGTATTTTATTAGTATTTCATTAGGGTCCACATTAGTATTTCATTACGGTACCCATTAGTATTTCATTAGGGTCCCCATTAGTTTTTCATTAGGGTCCCCATTAGTTTTTCATTAGGGTCCCCATGAGTATTTCATTAGGATCCCCATTAGTATTTCATTAGGGTCCCCATTAGTATTTCATTAGGGTACCCATTAGTATTATATTAGTATTTCATTAGGGTCCCCATTAGTATTTTATTAGTATTTCATTAGGGTCCGCATTAGTATTTCATTAGGGTACCCATTAGTATTTCATTAGGGTCCCCATTAGTATTTCATTAGGGTACCCATTAGTATTATATTAGTATTTCATTAGGGTCCCCATTAGTATTTTATTAGTATTTCATTAGGGTCCGCATTAGTATTTCATTAGGGTACCCATTAGTATTTCATTAGGGTCCCCGTTAGTTTTTCATTAGGGTACCCATTAGTTTTTCATTAGGGTCCCATTACATTACATTACATTACATTTAAGTCATTTAGCAGACGCTCTTATCCAGAGCGACTTACAAATTGGTGCATTCACCTTATGACATCCAGTGGAACAGTCACTTTATAATAGTGCATCTAAAACTTAAGGGGGGGGGGGTGAGAGGGATTACTTATCCTATCCTAGGTATTCCTTAAAGAGGTGGGGTTTCAGGTGTCTCCGGAAGGTGGTGATTGACTCCGCTGTCCTGGCGTCGTGAGGGAGTTTGTTCCACCATTGGGGGGCCAGGGCAGCGAACAGTTTTGACTGGGCTGAGCGGGAGCTGTACTTCCTCAGTGGTAGGGAGGCGAGCAGGCCAGAGGTGGATGAACGCAGTGCCCTTGTTTGGGTGTAGGGCCTGATCAGAGCCTGGAGGTACTGAGGTGCCGTTCCCCTCACAGCTCCGTAGGCAAGCACCATGGTCTTGTAGCGGATGCGAGCTTCAACTGGAAGCAAGTGGAGAGAACGGAGGAGCGGGGTGACGTGAGAGAACTTGGGAAGGTTGAACACCAGACGGGCTGCGGCGTTCTGGATGAGTTGAAGGGGTTTAATGGCACAGGCAGGGAGCCCAGCCAACAGCGAGTTGCAGTAATCCAGACGGGAGATGACAAGTGCCTGGATTAGGACCTGCGCCGCTTCCTGTGTGAGGCAGGGTCGTACTCTGCGGATGTTGTAGAGCATGAACCTACAGGAACGGGCCACCGCCTTGATGTTGGTTGAGAACGACAGGGTGTTGTCCAGGATCACGCCAAGTTTCTTGGCGCTCTGGGAGGAGGACACAATGGAGTTGTCAACCGTGATGGCGAGATCATGGAACGGGCAGTCCTTCCCCCGGGAGGAAGAGCAGCTCCGTCTTGCCGAGGTTCAGCTTGAGGTGGTGATCAGTCATCCACACTGATATGTCTGCCAAACATGCAGAGATGCGATTCGCCACCTGGTCATCAGAAGGGGGAAAGGAGAAGATTAATTGTGTGTCATCTGCATAGCAATGATAAGAGAGACCATGTGAGGTTATGACAGAGCCAAGTGACTTGGTGTATAGCGAGAATAGGAGAGGGCCAAGAACAGAGCCCTGGGGGGACACCAGTGGTGAGAGCGCGTGGTGAGGAGACAGATTCTCGCCACGCCACCTGGTAGGAGCGACCTGTCAGGTAGGACGCAATCCAAGCGTGGGCCGCGCCGGAGATGCCCAACTCGGAGAGGGTGGAGAGGAGGATCTGATGGTTCACAGTATCGAAGGCAGCCGATAGATCTAGAAGGATGAGAGCAGAGGAGAGAGAGTTAGCTTTAGCAGTGCGGAGCGCCTCAGTGATACAGAGGAGAGCAGTCTCAGTTGAATGACTAGTCTTGAAACCTGACTGATTTGGATCAAGAAGGTCATTCAGAGAGAGATAGCGGGAGAGCTGGCCAAGGACGGCACGTTCAAGAGTTTTGGAGAGAAAAGAAAGAAGGGATACTGGTCTGTAATTGTTGACATCGGAGGGATCGAATGTAGGTTTTTTCAGAAGGGGTGCAACTCTCGCTCTCTTGAAGACGGAAGGGACGTAGCCAGCGGTCAGGGATGAGTTGATGAGCGAGGTGAGGTAAGGGAGAAGGTCTCCGGAAATGGTCTGGAGAAGAGAGGAGGGGATAGGGTCAAGCGGGAAGGTTGTTGGGCGGCCGGCCGTCACAAGACGCGAGATTTCATCTGGAGAGAGAGGGGAGAAAGAGGTCAGAGCACAGGGTAGGGCAGTGTGAGCACAACCAGCGGTGTCGTTTGACTTAGCAAACGAGGATCGGATGTCGTCGACCTTCTTTTCAAAATGGTTGACGAAGTCGTCTGCAGAGAGGGAGGAGGGGGGGGGGAGGAGGATACAGGAGGGAGGAGAAGGTGGCAAAGAGCTTCCTAGGGTTAGAGGCAGATGCTTGGAATTTAGCGTGGTAGAAAGTGGCTTTAGCAGCAGAGACAGAGGAGGAAAATGTAGAGAGGAGGGAGTGAAAGGATGCCAGGTCCGCAGGGAGGCGAGTTTTCCTCCATTTCCGCTCGGCTGCCCGGAGCCCTGTTCTGTGAGCTCGCAATGAGTCATCGAGTCACGGAGCGGGAGGGGAGGACCGAGCCGGCCTGGAGGATAGGGGACATAGAGAGTCAAGGGATGCAGAGAGGGAGGAGAGGAGGGTTGAGGAGGCAGAATCAGGAGATAGGTGGGAGAAGGTTTGAGCGGAGGGAAGAGATGATAGGATGGAAGAGGAGAGAGTAGCGGGGGAGAGAGCGAAGGTTGGGACGGCGCGATACCATCCGAGTAGGGGCAGTGTGGGAGGTGTTGGATGAGAGCGAGAGGGAAAAGGATACAAGGTAGTGGTCGGAGACTTGGAGGGAGTTGCAATGAGGTTAGTGGAAGAACAGCATCTAGTAAAGATGAGGTCGAGCGTATTGCCTGCCTTGTGAGTAGGGGGAAGGTGAGAGGGTGAGGTCAAAAGAGGAGAGGAGTGGAAAGAAGGAGGCAGAGAGGAAAGAGTCAAAGGTAGACGTGGGGAGGTTAAAGTCGCCCAGAACTGTGAGAGGTGAGCCGTCCTCGGGAAAGGAGCTTATCAAGGCATCAAGCTCATTGATGAACTCTCCGAGGGGACCTGGAGGGCGATAAATGATAAGGATGTTAAGCTTGAAAGGGCTAGTAACTGTGACAGCATGGAATTCAAAGGAGGCGATAGACAGATGGGTAAGGGGAGAAAGAGAGAATGACCACTTGGGAGAGATGAGGATCCCGGTGCCACCACCCCGCTGACCAGACGCTCTCGGGGTGTGCGAGAACACGTGGGCGGACGAAGAGAGAGCAGTAGGAGTAGCAGTGTTGTCTGTGGTGATCCATGTTTCCGTCAGTGCCAAGAAGTCGAGGGACTGGAGGGAGGCATAGGCTGAGATGAACTCTGCCTTGTTGACCGCAGATTGGCAGTTCCAGAGGCTACCGGAGACCTGGAACTCCACGTGGGTCGTGCGTGCTGGGACCACCAGAGTAGGGTGGCCGCGGCCACGCGGTGTAGAGCGTTTGTATGGTCTGTGCAGAGAGGAGAGAACAGGGATAAACAGACACATAGTTGACAGGCTACAGAAGAGGCTACGCTAATGCAAAGATTGGAATGACAAGTGGACTACACGTCTCGAATGTTCAGAAAGTTAAGCTACGTAGCAAGAATCTTATTGACTAAAATGATTAAAATGATACAGAACTGCTGAAGTAGGCCAGCTGGCAGTGGGTGCGTTGTTGACACTACACTAATCAAGTCGTTCCGTTGAGTGTAATAGTTTCTGCAGTGTTGCTATTCGGGGGCTAGCTGGCTAGCTAGCAGTGTTGTTTACGTTACGTTGCGTTAAAAGAACGACAATAGCTGGCTAGCGAACCTAGAAAATCGCTCTAGACTACACAATTATCTTTGATACAAAGACGGCTATGTAGCTAGCTATGTAGCTAGCTACGATCAAACAAATCAAACCGTTGTACTGTAATGAAATGAAGTGAAAATGTGATACTACCTGTGAATGCGACCGGGTTGTTGAGTCTATTCAGAAGACGTTGGCTAGCTGTTGGCTAGCTAGCAGAGTCTCCTACGTTAAGGACGACAAATAGCTGGCTAGCTAACCTCGGTAAATTAAGATAATCACTCTAAGACTACACACTCTAAACCTAAACAACACAATTATCTTGGATACGATGATACGAAGACAGCAAAGACAGCTATGTAGCTAGCTAACACTACACTAATCAAGTCGTTCAGTTGAGTGTAATAGTTTCTCCAGTGCAGCTAATCAGTGGACGTTAGCTAGCTGGCTAGTGAAGACTACGTTAGGACGGCGAAATACGATAATTACGCAATTATCTTTGATACAAAGACGGCTATGTAGCTAGCTGAGAAGAAATTGCTAAGATTAGACAAATCAAACCGTTGTGCTATAATGAAATATAATGAAAAAGTTATACTACCCGCGGGAGCGAAGTGCAGATGCGACCACTCGCTCCAACCGGAACCGGAACCGTTCCCCATTAGTATTTCATTAGTATTTCATTTGGGTCCCCATTAGTTTTTCATTTGGGTCCCCATTAGTATTTCATTAGGGTCCCCATTAGTATTTCATTAGGGTCCCCATTAGTATTTCATTAAGATCCCCATTAGTATTTCATTAGAGTACCCATTAGTATTTTATTAGTATTTCATTAGGGTACCCATTAGTATTTTATTAGTATTTCATTAGGGTCCCCATTAGTATTTCATTAGGGTCCCCATTAGTTTTTCATTAGGGTCCCCATTAGTATTTCATTAGGGTCCCCATTAGTATTTTATTAGGGTCCCCATTAGTATATCATTAGGGTCCCCATTAGTATTTCATTCGGGTACCTATTCGTATTTCATTAGGGTACCCATTAGTATTTCATTAGGGTACCCATTAGTATTTGATTAGTATTTCATTAGGGTACCCATTAGTATTTTATTAGTATCTCATTAGGGTACCCATTAGTATTTCATTAGGGTCCCCATTAGTATTTCATTAGGTTCCCCCATTAGGGTAGTATTTATTAGTATTTCATTCATTAGTATTTCATTAGGGTACCCATTGGTATTTTAGTAGTATTTCATTAGGGTCCCGTTAGTATTTTATTAGTATTTCATTAGGGTCCCCATTAGTATTTCATTAGGGTCCCCATTAGTATTTCATTAGGGTACCCATTAGTATTTCATTAGGGTCCCCATTAGTATTTTATTAGTATTTCATTAGGGCCCGCATTAGTATTTCATTAGGGTACCCATTGGTATTTTAGTAGTATTTCATTAGGGTACCCGTTAGTATTTTATTAGTATTTCATTAGGGTCCCCATTAGTATTTCATTAGGGTCCCCATTAGTTTTTCATTAGGGTACCCATTAGTATTTCATTAGGGTACCCATTAGTATTATATTAGTATTTCATTAGGGTCCCCATTAGTATTTTATTAGTATTTCATTAGGGCCCGCATTAGTATTTCATTAGGGTACCCATTGGTATTTTAGTAGTATTTCATTAGGGTACCCGTTAGTATTTTATTAGTATTTCATTAGGGTCCCCATTAGTATTTCATTAGGGTCCCCATTAGTTTTTCATTAGGGTCCCCATTAGTATTTCATTAGGGTCCCCATTAGTATTTTATTAGGGTCCCCATTAGTATTTCATTAGGGTCCCCATTAGTATTTCATTAGGGTACCTATTCGTATTTCATTAGGGTACCCATTAGTATTTCATTAGGGTACCCATTAGTATTTCATTAGTATTTCATTAGGGTACCCATTAGTATTTTATTAGTATCTCATTAGGGTACCCATTAGTATTTCATTAGGGTCCCCATTAGTATTTCATTAGGTTCCCCATTAGTATTTCATTAGGGTCCCCATTAGTATTTCATTAGGGTACCCATTAGTTTTTCATTAGGGTCCCCATTAGTATTTCATTAGGGTCCCCATTAGTATTTTATCAGGGTCCCCATTAGTATTTCATTAGGGTACCCATTAGTATTTTATTAGTATTTCATTAGGGTCCCCATTAGTTTTTCATTAGGGTCCCCATTAGTATTTCATTAGGGTCCCCATTAGTATTTTATCAGGGTACCCATTAGTATTTCATTAGGGTACCCATTAGTATTTTATTAGTATTTCATTAGGGTCCCCATTAGTATTTCATTAGGGTACCCATTAGTATTTCATTAGGGTACCCATTAGTATTTCATTAGGGTACCCATTAGTATTTTATTAGAATTTCATTAGGGTACCCATTAGTATTTTATTAGTATTTCATTAGGGTACCCATTAGTATTGTATTAGTATTTCATTAGGGTACCCATTAGTATTTCATTAGGGTACCCATTAGTATTTCATTAGGGTACCCATTAGTATTTTATTAGTATTTCATTATTATTTCATTAGGGTACCCATTAGTATTTTATTAGTATTTCATTCGGGTCCCCAACCATAATAGCCCGAACCATGAACTATACATTTGGGAAAGTAGTGTTCTCCTAGCATTTGCCAAACCCAGATTCGTCCGTTGGACTGCCAGATGGTGAAGCATGATTTATCACTACAGAGAATGCGTTTCCACTGCTCCAGAATCCAATAGTGGCTCACTTTACAATTAGCTTTGTTCATGGTGATCTTAGGTTTGTGTGTGGCTGCTCAGCCATGGAAACTCATTTCATGAAGCTCCCGACGAACAGTTATTGAGCTGACGTTGCTTCCAGAGGCAATTTGGAACTCGGTACTGAGTGTTGCAACCGAGGACAGACGATTTTTACACGCTACGCGCTTCAGCACTCGGTGGTCCCATTCTGTGATCTTGTGTGGCCTACCACTTTGCAGCTGAGCCGTTGTTGCTCCTAGACGTTTCCACTTCACAGTAACAGCAATTACAGTTGACCAGGGTAGCTCTAGCAGGGCAGAGATTTGACAAAATGACTTGTTGGAAAGGTGGCATCCTGTGATGGCGGCACGCTGAAAGTCACTGAGCTCTTCAGTAAGACCATTCTACTGAGCTGACAAGGTACAAATCTGTCATTCTGCCCCTGAACAGGCAGTTAACCCACTGTTCCTAGGCCGTCATTGAAAATAAGAATTTGTTCTTAACTGACTTGCCTAATTAAATAAAGGTAAAATTAAAAACAAGGACAGAACTACATACATTTAAAATAAGAACACACGCTTTCATGCATTTATGCCTTCATAATCATGTGATTCATAGACACTACTGAATATTAATTCAGACACGGAAATTAAAAGGAAATGCAATAACAAGGAGGTGCAAATCAGGCAGTGGTAATCAGTGGTCAGGCAGTGGTAATCAGTGGTCATGCAGTGGTAGTCAGTGGTCATGCAGTGGTAATCAGTGGTCATGCAGTGGTAGTCAGTGGTCAGGCAGTGGTAATCAGTGGTCAGGCAGTGGTAGTCAGTGGTCAGGCAGTGGTCATGCAGTGGTAGTCAGTGGTCAGGCAGTGGTCATGCAGTGGTAGTCAGTGGTCAGGCAGTGGTAATCAGTGGTCATGCAGTGGTAGTCAGTGGTCAGGCAGTGGTCAGGCAGTGGTCATGCAGTGGTAGTCAGTGGTCAGGCAGTGGTAGTCAGTGGTCAGGCAGTGGTAGTCAGTGGTCAGGCAGTGGTAGTCAGTGGTCAGGCAGTGGTAGTCAGTGGTCAGGCAGTGGTAATCAGTGGTCATGCAGTGGTAGTCAGTGGTCAGGCAGTGGTAGTCAGTGGTCAGGCAGTGGTAGTCAGTGGTCAGGCAGTGGTAGTCAGTGGTCAGGCAGTGGTAATCAGTGGTCATGCAGTGGTAGTCAGTGGTCAGGCAGTGGTAGTCAGTGGTAATCAGTGGTCAGGCAGTGGTAATCAGTGGTCATGCAGTGGTAGTCAGTGGTCAGGCAGTGGTAGTCAGTGGTCAGGCAGTGGTAGTCAGTGGTCAGGCAGTGGTAATCAGTGGTCATGCAGTGGTAGTCAGTGGTCAGGCAGTGGTAGTCAGTGGTCAGGCAGTGGTAGTCAGTGGTCAGGCAGTGGTAGTCAGTGGTCAGGCAGTGGTAATCAGTGGTCAGGCAGTGGTCAGGCAGTGGTAGTCAGTGGTCAGGCAGTGGTAATCAGTGGTCAGGCAGTGGTAGTCAGTGGTCAGGCAGTGGTAGTCAGTGGTCAGGCAGTGGTAGTCAGTGGTCAGGCAGTGGTAGTCAGTGGTCAGGCAGTGGTAGTCAGTGGTCAGGCAGTGGTAGTCAGTGGTCATGCAGTGGTAATCAGTGGTCAGGCAGTGGTCAGGCAGTGGTAGTCAGTGGTCAGGCAGTGGTAATCAGTGGTCAGGCAGTGGTCAGGCAGTGGTAATCAGTGGTCATGCAGTGGTAGTCAGTGGTCAGGCAGTGGTAGTCAGTGGTCAGGCAGTGGTCAGTAATCAGTGGTAAGTCAGTGGTCATGCAGTGGTAGTCAGTGGTCAGGCAGTGGTAGTCAGTGGTCAGGCAGTGGTAGTCAGTGGTCAGGCAGTGGTAATCAGTGGTCAGGCAGTGGTAGTCAGTGGTCAGGCAGTGGTCAGTCAGTGGTAATCAGTGGTCAGGCAGTGGTAGTCAGTGGTCAGGCAGTGGTAGTCAGTTGTTAGTCAGTGGTCAGACAGTGGTCAGGCAGTGGTCAGGCAGTGGTAGTCAGTGGTCAGGCAGTGGTAGTCAGTGGTCAGGCAGTGGTAATCAGTGGTCAGGCAGTGGTAGTCAGTGGTAGTCAGTGGTAGTCAGTGGTCAGGCAGTGGTAATCAGTGGTCTGGCAGTGGTAGTCAGTAGTCAGGCAGTGGTCAGGCAGTGGTAGTCAGTGGTCAGGCAGTGGTAATCAGTGGTCAGGCAGTGGTAGTCAGTGGTAGTCACTTGTTAGTCAGTGGTCAGGCAGTGGTAATCAGTGGTAGTCAGTGGTCAGGCAGTGGTAGTCAGTGGTAGTCAGTGGTCAGGCAGTGGTAGTCAGTGGTCAGTCTGGTGGTCAGTGGTCAGTGGTCAGTCTGGTAGTCAGTGGTCAGGCAGTGGTAGTCAGTGGTCAGGAAGTGGTAGTCAATGGTCAGGCAGTGGTAGTCAGTGGTCAGGCAGTGGTAGTCCGTCTGCAGTGGTAGTCCGTCATAGTCAGAGGTCAGTCTGTGGTAGTCAGTGGTCAGTCTGGTAGTCAGTGGTCCGTCTGGTGGTCAGTGGTCAATCAGTTCATGGTCAGTCAGTCATAGTCAGTGGTCAATCAGTTCATGGTCAGTCAGTCATAGTCAGTGGTCAGTCAGTCATAGTCAGAGGTCAGTCAGTGGTCAGTCTGGTGGTCAGTCAGTCATGTTCAGTCAGTCATAGTCAGTGGTCCTGAGGCAGTGTTGGGATCTACTGTAGATTCATCAGGAAGGGCTGTAATTGGCATGGGGCAATGGGGCCTGGGATTGGACAATGTCACACAGTGATGTGTGTGTGTGTTGGCTTGTGGCATTTGTGTGTATGTGCGTGTGTACATGATTCTGTGTGTGTGTGTGTTCAGCTCTGTTCATTAGACAGGGCCAGAGATGGTGAAATGCCCCCCTGACCCTCCTCTGACCCCTCCAACACAATTACCCCCCTCAAGGCCTCAACTTTGGTTATTGATGCCTGACAGAGCAGCAGAGAAACTGCACCACCACTATGTAAAGCACAACATAGGGGATAGGGTGGCGTTTGGGATACAGCCCTCACTCACTAATGTGAACCCTTCCACAGAGAGTCAGTCAGCTGTGGACAGGCAGAGGAATGGTTAGGGGGTGGATGATGGAGTGACTGACTGTGAGGGGTTGATTGGGCTTCTGGTTATAAATAGGTTCTAGAATCGGAGCAGAAATGGACTTTGCATCGCTCAAATTAAATTGACAGATAACAGATGGCGTATTATACAATATAAAGTGAAAGTGTGTAAATGTAAAATGAGTAAATAGTGAAAGTGTACGTGGTAGGCAGTGAACACCTGTCATACAGAAGACATGTATCTTTCCATACCATTCAACTACATGGTGGAGATGAGAAGAACATGCCTGGTTGACTGAGGGCTGCTATTCACTGAAGCATTTCTGGATAGATGGGCTTCCCTTCTACCTCTACCTGCTGTAATTGCCATCCTGCTGTGTGTGTGTGTGTGTGTGTGTGTGTGTGTGTGTGTGTGTGTGTGTGTGTGTGTGTGTGTGTGTGTGTGTGTGTGTGTGTGTGTGTGTGTGTGTGTGTGTGTGTGTGTGTGTGTGTGTGTGTGTGTGTGTGTGTGTGTGTGTGTTGAAAGGACTACCATCAGGACTGTCACAGCTGGTACTAGGTAGCTAATACTGTGTGGGTCATAGGTTTTATGTTTATTGTCATGAGTCTGCCCTGCAGGCAGAACTGAGTAGTTTCCACTACAGTAAGTGGGCCAGCTGCCAGCTGTTTAACAAGAAAAGTAAACAAACAAAAACTTTGCCAACTGGGGACATTTTGTTAGTTCCCACGAGGTCAAATGCTATTTCTAGGGGGTTTAGGGTTAAGGTTAGAAGTAGGTTTATGAGCTAGAGTTAGGGTAAGAGTACGGGTTAGGGTAAAAGAAAATAGGATTTTGAGTGGGACTGAATTGTTTGTCCTCACAAGGTTAGCTGTACAAGACTGTGTGTTGTGTGTGTGTGTGTGTGCTTGCTTGGGCCATCAAAACACCCTTCTGTGTTGTAACCCTTGCCATGTAATATATCTCGAGCTTGAACTCACTGACCAAATGTTATCCTTATCCCTATATAGTAGGTAGTTCACTATATAGGGAATAGGGCTCTGGTAAACAGTAGTTCACTATATAGGGAATAGGACTCTGGTAAACAGTAGTTCACTATATAGGGAATAGGGCTCTGGTAAACAGTAGTTCACTATATAGGGAATAGGGCTCTGGTAAACAGTAGTTCACTATATAGGGAATAGGACTCTGGTAAACAGTAGTTCACTATATAGGGAATAGGACTCTGGTAAACAGTAGTTCACTATATAGGGAATAGGACTCTGGTAAACAGTAGTTCACTATATAGGGAATAGGGTGCCATGTGGGACTCAGATAGCCTGAGCTGGAGAAAGAACCTGCTGATTTTTGTTTTCGCCTCATATCTTTAATTTTCCCGCAGCGAGTTGGCAATCAGCCCACGTTCAGCCTATCGATTTTCTCCACCTCCTCTTGTAAAATGAAACCTGAAATCGTTTTTTTCCTCTCACTTTGCAGGTTACAGCTTTCAGCAAATTTCTGGAGCAGTATGATTTATATAACGCTTCTACTGAGCCTCAGAAGTCTGTTTTTAACCACACGCACACGCACACACACACACACACACACACACACACACACACACACACACACACACACACACACACACACACACACACACACACACACACACACACACACACACACACACACAGAGAGAGAGAGAGCTATAGGCCTTCGTCTGCTTATTTTATGGCTCTTGGTTCCAAATTGACTTCCTGTATAACAGGTGTCCTCTATATTTGTTTTATTTTGTATTTTTTACACATTTTTCTCCCCAATTTTGTGGTATCAAATTGGTAGTTACAGTCATGTCCCATAGCTGCTACTCCTGGTCACGGCCAGCTGTAACACAGCCTGGGATCAAACCCGGGTCTGTTGTGACGCTTCAAGCACTGCAATGTAGTGTCTTAGACCGCTGCGCCACTCAGGAAGCCAGGTGCCCTCTATTTTCTACCTGGCAGGTAAGAACTAACAAGGGCCACTGACACACAGTCTCTCACTCACACACACACTGTCTCTGCTCACTGATGTAGGGCTATACAGTCTCTACCAACTGTAGCTCAGTTGGTAGAGCATGGCGCTTGTAACGCCAGGGTAGTGGGTTCGATCCCCAGGACCACCCATACGTAGAATGTATGCACACATGACTGTAAGTCGCTTTGGATAAAAGCGTCTGCTAAATGGCATATATTATTATTATATTATGGGAAAGTGCTCCCTCTGTGTGATCAGTACATTAGCTCAATGGAAGAGGTAACTGGCAATGATAAAGTCAAGGGAGGCACTGAATGATGAGGGTGTCAGCTGGTTCCCATATAGCTGAGGGAGAGAGCGTGCAGTGGCCTTTTAAGGGGCAGTCTGTAATATTTGCAGCTGTTCAATGGTCATTTTAATTAATGATACATCCATTTTTTTTATTTAGGAGGCAAGTCATTTATGAACAAATTCTTATTCACAATGACAGCCTACCCCGGCCAAACCCTAATCTGGACGATGCTAGGCCAATTGTGAGCTGCCCTATGGGACTCCCAATCATGGCCGGTTGTGACACCAGGGTCTGGGTCGAACCAGGGTCTGTAGTGACACTTCTATCCCTGAGATCCAGTGCCTTACACTGCTGCGCCACTCGGGAGCCTCCTGAATTTGACAGGTTACATTTTGTATCTCCAGCCCTCAGCTGTAATGCATCAACCAAAGTGCCTTTGCCGTTTGTCTGAAAAACAAATTACGGATTGGTCCTTTAATTAATAGATAGCTATTAACAAGGACCAGACAAAGTCAGAACTGTACCTGTCTGTCTAGCACTCTCTAGGTAGATCACTCTGTTTGTTATCAGCTGTAGTAGTGAGTGAATAGCTTGGAGTTGACTAACCCTGACTCCTCAGCATCGGAGAGAGGAGTCAGATCTGTACCTGTCTGTCTAGCACTCTCTAGGTAGATCACTCTGTTTGTTATCAGCTGTAGTAGTGAGTGAATAGCTTGGAGTTGACTAACCCTGACTCCTCAGCATCGGAGAGAGGAGTCAGATCTGTACCTGTCTGTCTAGCACTCTCTAGGTAGATCACTCTGTTTGTTATCAGCTGTAGTAGTGAGTGAATAGCTTGGAGTTGACTAACCCTGACTCCTCAGCATCGGAGAGAGGAGTCAGATCTGTACCTGTCTGTCTAGCACTCTCTAGGTAGATCACTCTGTTTGTTATCAGCTGTAGTAGTGAGTGAATAGCTTGGAGTTGACTAACCCTGACTCCTCAGCATCGGAGAGAGGAGTCAGATCTGTACCTGTCTGTCTAGCACTCTCTAGGTAGATCACTCTGTTTGTTATCAGCTGTAGTAGTGAGTGAATAGCTTGGAGTTGACTAACCCTGACTCCTCAGCATCGGAGAGAGGATCTGATACTGACGTCGATCCCAGAACATTGGTAAAACATCATGTTTAGAGAACTCACCGTGACATTGAGATATATATATATATATGCCATTTAGCAGACGCTTTTATCCAAAGCGACTTACAGTCATGTGTGCATACATTCTACGTATGGGTGGTCCCGGGGATCGAAACCACTACCCTGGCGTTACAAGCGCCATGCTCTACCAACTGAGCTACAGAAGGACCACAATACATGGTGTACCCAAGATGACTTGTTCCAGATGACTTCCTTTGTGATATCACATCAGGTACCTCAGTCTAATCCATCCAATCAAAAGAGAGATCGGTCTGAGCATATGCAGATAGGTGCGGTGAAATGTGTTGTTTTCACATTCATAGTAGTACAGCACCCCTGGAGTAGATTAGGGTTAAGTGCCTTGTTTAAGGGCACATTGACACATTTTTCACCTTGTCGGCTCGGGCTTTTGAACCAGCAACCTTTCAGTTACTGGCCCAACACTCTAACTGCTAGGCTGACCCTCTTCTTTTTAGAGGGTCAGCCATAGTAGTACAGCACCCCTGGAGCAAATTAGGATTAAATGCCTTGCTCAAGGGGCAAATCGACAGATTTTTCACTTTGTCGGCACGGGAATTGGAATCAGCGACCTTTCGGTTACTGGGATAGATAGATAAATCTCATTCCCATGGAGTTGATCAGGCTTTTGATTGTGGCCTGTGAAATGTTGCCCCACTCTTCTTCAATGGTTGTGTGAAGTTGCAGGATCCCAAACACGCTCAATGGGTGACATGTCTGGCGATGGAAGAACTGGGACATTCTCCTCTTCCAGGAATAGTGTACAGATCTTTGCGACACGGAGCTGTGCATTATCATGCTGAAACATGAGGTGATGGCCGCAGATTAATGGTACGATTAACGGTAAATCTGTGCAATTAAATTGACATTGATAAAATGCACTCGTGTTCGTTGTCCGTATGCCTGCCCATACCATAACCCCACCGCCACGGGGGGGGGGGGGGTAGTCTATTCACAACGTTGACTGGTCTCAGACGATTCCACAGGCGATCCCGCAGATGAAGAATCCACATATGAAGGTCCTTGGCAGCGTGGTTACACTTTGCTGCGGCCGGTTGGATGTACTGCCACATTCTCCTAAACAATGTTGGAGGCTGTTTATGGTAGAGAAATGAACATTCAATTCTCTGGCAATAGCTCTGGTGGACATTCCTGCAGTCAGCATGCCAATTGCACACTCCCTCAAAACTTGTGTTGTGACAAAACTGCACATTTTAGAGTGGCCTTTTATTATTATTTATTTATTATTATTTAACTAGGCGAGTCAGTTAAGAACAAATTATTATTTACAATGACGGTCTACCCAGGCCAAACCCTAACAACACTGGGCCAATTGTGCGCAGCCCTATGGGACTCCCGATCATAGCCTCTCTACCATAAACTGCCTCCAACATTGTTTAATAGAATTTGGCAGTTGATACAGCCTGGAATCGAACCAGGTCTGTAGTAATGCCTCTAGCACTGAGATGCAGTGCCTTAGACCACTGCGCCACTCAGGAGCCTCCAAATGATCTCCAGCACAACATGCACCTGTGTAATAATCATACTGTTTAATCAGCTTCTTGAAATGCCACACCTGTCAGGTGGATGGAGGAACTTGGTAAAGGAGAAATGCTCACTAACAGGGATGTAAAGAAATATTTGCACAACATTTGAGAAGAGTAAACTTTATGTGCGTATGGAGAAATAATTCTCTCTACTATTATTCTGACATTTCACATTCTTAAAATAAAGTGGTGATCCCAACTGACCTAAGACAGGGAATTTTTACTAGGATTAAATATCAGGAATTTTGAAAAAACTTCCGACTTCAACTGTATGTATAACCCTATATAATAACAGGCGGGTATTGTGGAGGGAAATGAACACTAAAGATACTATTGTGTCAGTGCCCAGCAGAGTGGGATTAAAAGCCATGAAGCTGTTGCTTGCCTGGCAAACCTTGTATACAGTCTATTTATGGTTTCATCATATCAGAACTATTTCAGACCCTATTAGTTTTGTTCATTTAGTCCTTTATTTTGTATATTGTCCGTTCAACTATAAAAACATTGGTTTTACTATCAGAGCTCACTGGGTGGTTGGATCAAGGAGGTGGTTTTAGAGTACCAGGGGGTAGAGGGAGCCTAGAGTACCAGGGGGTAGAGGGAGCCGTCCAGCGAGAGGAACTGCTGTACAGAGGGGGTCATTGATGGATAGTGTTGCCCCTTCCCTAAACCATTGGCTGATTTGTAAATATTGCTCCACTTTGGTTTAGTCTGCTGTGTGCTCTGAGGTGGAACCCATTCCCAGAAGGCCGCTGGGCGTAACATTGTCTTGGTGAGGGAAGTGGGGTGTAATTTATCTCTTGTGTATTGATAGTAACATTGTCTTGGTGATAGGGGGTGTAATTTATCTCTTGTGTATTAACGGTAACATTGTCTTGGTGGGAGGGGGTGTAATTTATCTCTTGTGTATTGATGGTAACATTGTCTTGGTGGGGGGCTGTAATTTACCTCTTGTGTATTGATGGTAACATTGTATTGGTGGGGGGGCTGTAATTTACCTCTTGTGTATTTACGGTAACATTGTCTTGGTGGGGTGGGGTGGGGGTGTAATTTATCTCTTGTGAATGAACTGTAACATTTTCTTGGCAGGGGGTAGAGGGGGGATGCACCCTCAGCTCAAGCTTCTCACAGCATGCACAGGAAAGGAAACAGGAAATATACACAGCACTGAGTGACCTGTGCTAAACCCAAAACCTTGAAATACTACACTGTATTAAATGATAGGCGGAGATGATCATTTTTATGATTTACTCCCCAGAACCAAAGAACATCCATCCAGCTGGACGCACACAGTTACTGGGACCCTTCGGTGTCCGGCCACAGTGCTCATTGACAGCCCTTTTTATTTTATATATATATATTTTTTTTTTTAACCTTTATATTTAACCAGGTAGGCTAGTTAAGAACAAGTTCTCATTTACAACTGAGACCTGGCCAAGATAAAGCAAAGCAGTGCGACACAAACAACAACACAGAGTTTCACATGGAATAAACAAACATACAGTCAATAACACAATGGGGAAAAAATATAGTCTATATACAGTGTGTGCAAATGGCGTGAGGAGGTAAGGCAATAAATAGGCCAAGTAATTACCATTTAGCAAATTAACATTGGAGTGATAGATGTGCAGATGATGATGTGCAAGTATAAATACTGGTGTGCAAAAGAGCAGAAAAGTAAGGTAGGTAGATTGGATGGGCTATTTACAGATGGGCTGATGTTTAAAGTTAGTGAGAAATATAGGGAAAAATACGTCTCCAGCTTCAACAATTTTTACAATTCGTTCCAGTCACTGGCAGCAGAGAACTGGACGGAAAGGCGGCCAAAGGAGGTGTTGGCTTTGGGGATGACCAGTGAGATATACCTGCTGGAGCGCGTGCTACGGGTGGGTGTTGTTATGGTGACCAGTGAGCTGAGATAAGGCAGAGCTTTACCTAGCAAAGACTTATAGATGACCTGGAGCCAGTGGGTCTGGTGACAATTATGTAGAGAGGGCCCGCCGACTAGAGCATACAGGTCGCAGTGGTGAGTGGTATATGGGTCTTTGGTGACAAAACGGATGGCACTGTGATAGACTGCATCCAGTTTGCTGAGTAGAGTGTTGTAGGCTATTTTGTAGATGACATCGCCGAAGTCGAGGATCGGTAGGCTAGTCAGTTTTGCGAGGGTATGTTTGGCAGCATGAGTGAAGGAGGCTTTGTTGCAGAATTGAAAGCAGATTCTATATTTGATTTTGGATTGGAGATGTTTAACATGAGTCTGGAAGGAGAGGTAACAGTCTAGACAGACACAGACACCTTTTTGTAGTCCACATATTATAAGTCAGAACTCTCCAGAGTAGTGATGCTAGTCGGGCGGGCGTGTGCAGCGAACGGTTGAGAAGTATGCATTAGTTTAACTAGCGTTTAAGAGCAGTTGGAGGCCACAGAAGGAGAGTTGTATAGCATTGAAGCTCGTTTGGGGGTTTGTTAACACAGTGTCCAAAGAAGGGCCAGATGTATACATAATGGTGTCGTCTGCGTAGAGGTGGATCAGGGAATCACCCGCAGCAAGAGCAACATCGTTGAATTATACAAAGAAAATAGTCGGCCCGAGAATTGAACCCTGTGGTAGCCCCGTAGAGACTGCCAGGGGTCCGGACCACAGGCCCTCTGATTTGACACACTGAACTCTGTCTGAGAAGTAGTTGGTGAACCAGGCGAGGCAGTCATTTGAGAAACCAAGGCTGTTGAGTCTTCCGATAAGATTACGGTGATTAACAGAGTCGAAAGCCTTGGCCAAGTCGTTGAAGACGGCTGCACAGTACAATCTTTTATTGATGGCAGTTATGATATCGTTTAGTACCTTGAGCGTGGCTGAGGTGCATCCTTGACCAGCTCGGAAACTGGATTGCACAGCGGAGAAGGTACGGTGGGATTCGAAATGGTCAGTGATCTGTTTATTGACTTGGCTTTCGAAGACCCTTGTGGGGTTCGAAACTGTGACATTTGATTGACAATAGGTCTGAAATCAAATATATATGTGGATGATTACGGTCTGGTCTGACATTCAGCTGGCTGAACTACTCTATATTGAGGGCTGTAGTTAACCTTTTGTAACAGTTTGTGTCCGCTAACAGAGTATCCCAATCAAGAAGTCAATTGGAGGTGTACCTGTGGATGTATTTCAAGGCCCACCTTCAAACTCAGTGCCTCTTTGCTTGAAATCAGCCAAGACCTCAGAATCTTTTTTGCTGACATCCACAAGTATGGTTCATTTTTGGCATTCTATTCATCTGCGCAAACAATAGAATGCAATTATAAACACAATGGGACCACGCGGCCACCATACCGCTCAGGAAGGAGACGCGTTCTGTCTCCTACAGATGAACGTACTTTGGTGCGAAAAGTGCAAATCAATCCCAGAACAACAGCGAATGACCTTGTGAAGATGTTGGAGTCAACAGGTGCAAAAGTATCTACATCCACAGTAAAACCTGAAATGCCACTCAGCAAGGAAGAAACCACTGCTCCAAAACCACCATAAGAAAGCCAGACTACGGTTTGCAACTGCACATGGGGTCAAAGATCGTACCTTTTAGAGAAATGTCCTCTTGTCTGATGAAACAAAAATAGAACTGTTTCGCCATAATGACCATCGTTATATTTGGAGGAAAAAGGGGAAGGCAAGCCAAAGAACACCATCCTAACCGTGAAACACGGAGGTGGCAGCATCATGTTGTGGGGGTGCTTTGCTGCAGGAGGGACTGGTGCACTTCACTAAATAGATGGCATCATCATGAGGGAGGGAAATTATGTGGATATATTGAAGCAACATCTCAAGACATCAGTCAGGAAGTCAAAGCTTGGTCGCAAATGGGTCTTCCAAATGGACAAATGACCCCAAGCATACTTCCAAAGTTGAGGCAAATGGCTTAAGGACAACAAAGTCAAGGTATTGGAGTGGCCATCACTAAGCCCTGACCTCAATCCCAGTTCTGTGGGCAGAACTGAAAAAGCGTGTGTGAGCAAGGAGGCCTACAAACCTGACTCAGTTACACCAGCTCTGTCAGGAGGAATGGGCAAACATTGACCCATCTTATTTTGTGGAAGGCTACCTGAAACGTTTGACCCAAGTTCAGCAATTTAAAGGCAATGCTACCAAATACTAATTGAGTGCATGTAAACTTCTGACCCACTGGGAATGTGATGAAATAAATTAAAGCTGAAATAAATCATTCTCTCTACTATTATTCTGACATTTCACATTCTTAAAATAAAGTGGTGATCCTAACTGACCTAAAACAGGGAATTTTTACTAGGATTATATGTCAGGAATTGTGAAAAACAGAGTTTAAATGTATTTGGCTAAGGTGTATGTAAACTTCCGAATTCAACTGTATTTAAGGTTGCCTGGTGGGGCCAGTGCTGTGCTTCGAGCGGAACTCATTTCGTAGATGAATCTCCACAAAAAAGAACTCTTTGTCATAATGCCCTGTCAACAGGGTGGTTGCTGTGGCAACAGTGACAGCGGCATTGGCTTGATAACCCATTTGGGAGAAATATTCGTCTACCCCAAACATCCATCATCATCGGACATTCAATAATTTGGTGTTAATAATAACTGGTAAATCAATGTGTGTGTGTGTGTGTGTGTGTGTGTGTGTGTGTGTGTGTGTGTGTGTGTGTGTGTGTGTGTGTGTGTGTGTGTGTGTGTGTGTGTGTGTGTGTGTGTGTGTGTGTGTGTGTGTGTGTGTGTGTGTGTGTGTGTGTGCGCAGACTGTTGGTGAGAGGCAGGAGTAAAATGGCAGCAGAATTTTGTGTTTGGTGACAAGGAGCATGAATGAGGGACTCGTTCCACAGGGGCACTTGACTTCCACAGCAAGGCTCAGTCACTGTGCCCATGTAAAAATATTGTAGCTAGCCTCAACCCCAACACTATCCCCAACACTAACCCCAATCATAACCGCAACACTAATCCCAATCATAACCCTAACCCCAACACTAACCCCAATCATAACCCTAACCCCAACACTAACCCCAATCATAACCCTAACCCCAACACTAACCCCAATCATAACCCTAACCCCAACCTTAGTTTCATGAACACATCCCAGTTCAACCCCAACCCCAACCCCAACCCTAGCCTCAACCCCAACCCCAGCTTCATGTACACATGCCATATCAACCCCAACCCCACCCCCAAACCTAGCCTCAACGCCAACCCCAGCTTCATGTACACATGCCAGTTCAACCCCAACCCTAGCGTTAACCCTAACCCCAACCTCAACCCTCGACCCTAACCCCAAACCTAGCCTCAACCCTAACGCCAGCTTCATGTACACATGCCAGTTCCCACCATAACCCTAGCATTAACCCTAACCTCAACACTAACCCTAGCCTCAACCCCAACCCTAGCCTAAACCCTAACCCTAGCTTTATGTACACATCCCAGTTCAACCATAACCCTTGCCTCAACGCCAACCCTTGCCTCAACGCCAACCCTTGTCTCAATGCCAACCCGAGCCTCAACACCAACCCGAGCCTCAACGCCAACCCGAGCCTCAACGCCAACTCTAGCCTCAACGCCAACCCTAGCCTCAACACCAACCCTAGCCTCAACGCCAACCCGAGCCTCAACGCCAACCCTAGCCTCAACGCCAACCCTAGCCTCAACACCAACCCTAGCCTCAACGCCAACCCGAGCCTCAACGCCAACCCGAGCCTCAACACCAACCCTTGCCTCAACCCTTATACAAGTATTTCAAAAAGTATCTCTGTAAAAAGTAGCTTGTTATGTTACAACAAAATCTGGTATTCCAGTATGTTAGGCTGTTGATGTTTAGTGGCATGTGAAATGGTAAGAAACCTTATTCATTGATTTGCTTTCCTTTCAATTATAAATATAATAATAATAAATACATTGTATCACTGAGCTCACCCATTCATTCTTTGCAATCAAATGGCTTGAAATTGTCTTTCTCTTTGTCTTTAGTTTCCTGTTATACGAGTCGATGCGAGACCCATGTTTGTCTTTCCAAACAACACACCAAAGAAACAAAGCAATCAATTTGTTCAGAGCACAAACAATGGGAAGCAGAGAAGAGTGGAGGGGTGTAGGAGTGTGTGTGTTTGTGACATGGATAAACAGACCGTATTAGCATATAAAAGCAAGGGGTCACTCCTTTCTCTCTGACCCCTGTGTCAAACAGCGATACACGTTGTGTTGTGTTTCACCACCAGACAATACTCTGACCTGTCAGTCTCATTCAATTACCTGATTCCTTTTTCCAAAACATTGACATCCACTTATTCACTCCGCTTTTTCTCCTGCGCCCTACTTTGTGTGTTGTTCACATAAAGAGCTCTTGAAATACCACCACTTAATTAAAATGCAATTAAGTGCAAAGTGATCTAAACACAGCACAAGTCTTTTGTGAACCACTAGGAAATGAAATGCTGTCTGCAGATGTATTCGTTTTTCCTTCATACGATTGAAACATTACTATTATTATTACCAGACATTACACACCAGACTCTCTATCTAGTCTTGTCTCTTAAATTGGAATGCCAACAACAGCAACATCCGACACAGCGTGTTAAATCACACCTCCCTCTCTCCCTCTCTCCATCTCTCTCTCTCTACTCTTTCCCTCTCTCTCTCTATACTCTTTTTCTCTTTTCTCTCTCTCTCTCTCTCTCTTGGATTTTGGTTGTCTGCTTTTGTTTTCATATCAGTGAGTCAGTGAAAGTAAGAATCCTGGGTATGTGGGCATCATCATAATTCCCAACTAATCTGTATGTGGTGAAAACACGGCGAGCCGATCCATCTACACCACTGTTATTGTGACCAGCAGATCTGGCCCCGCTTTCTTTCTGGGGGGGGCAGTTTAAGATTTTCTTAAGCTTCTCCTCAGGCTGAGACGATGGCTTTCTCATCTCCGGGCGGCCACATCATTGCGAGTGTCAGCAAATGGATCTGTGAGTGTTTGCTGCTTCAAACTATTCCACCACAACACGAAATTACAGGAGACCCGTTTCAGCACGGATGGAGAGACACCAAGCGCTACTAAAATCAGTCTACACCCAAGGTTTTACATTTTCAATTATGTCTTGGATTCTGTCCTCAGAATCAAGGTCATAGCATGTGCTACATGGATAGGCATACATTTCACCTGATATTAGCACCTACTATCTCTTTCTCTCCAAGTCTAAGTGTAAAATTTGAGAGAATTAAATGTCTATGTCAAACTTTGATTGAATCTATTCCATGGACATGTAACTTTTATGAGTCAATCTTGCTACCTCAGGCTCGGAGAAGACACAGGGCAGGGTTTTCTAATGGTCTCCCACCTCAAGGTCAGGGAGAAATGCCCCCACGGTTGGAATCAATCTGGAGAGCTATTGAGATGACAGACTTGCTAGGCCACTACTCCTTTCGGTTCTGCTGTCTGTGAAAATGAAGCCTTACAGGTTCACTGCATTTTATCTCAGCTTGGTTGGCTGGGGAATTTGGGGATTTGGCATTTTGATTTGGCGTAGTTGCCTAGTAAACAATACAAAGTTATATTTCTTTTGAAATATCGCTTTAATGTTGTAATTAAACTAATCATATGATTGAAAACAAGTAATGTGATTGAAGACAAGCAGTCTAATTACTGTTTCTGAATAGAACAGAATAGTATCTAATTGCCCATCTTGCGGAAATAAATTCCTGTCCTTTTGCATGTTGCCCAATTCCCAAGACCCATGACGTCAAGCTAGAGTTCCCTTTCTTTTGTGGTCAGTTAAATTGGTGACATTGGGGACCAGCCACATTGTCATTGAGGTGCCCGTGGTTGTGTAGGTGACATTGGGGACCAGACACGTTGTAATCGAGGTGCCCGTGGTTGTGTAGGTGACGTTGGCGACCAGACACGTTGTCATCGAGGTGCCCGTGGTTGTGTAGGTGACATTGGCGACCAGACACGTTGTCATCGAGGTGCCCGTGGTTGTGTAGGTGACATTGGCGACCAGACACGTTGTCATCGAGGTGCCCGTGGTTGTGTAGGTGACATTGGGGACCAGACACGTTGTCATCGAGGTGCCCGTGGTTGTGTAGGTGACATTGGCGACCAGACACGTTGTCATCGAGGTGCCCGTGGTTGTGTAGGTGACGTTGGCGACCAGACACGTTGTCATCGAGGTGCCCGTGGTTGTGTAGGTGACATTGGGGACCAGACACGTTGTCATCGAGGTGCCCGTGGTTGTGTAGGTGACATTGGGGACCAGACACGTTGTCATCGAGGTGCCCGTGGTTGTGTAGGTGACATTGGCGACCAGACACGTTGTCATCGAGGTGCCCGTGGTTGTGTAGGTGACATTGGCGACCAGACACGTTGTCTACGAGGTGCCCGTGGTTGTGTAGGTGACATTGGCGACCAGACACGTTGTCTTCGAGGTGCCCGTGGTTGTGTAGGTGACATTGGCGACCAGACACGTTGTCATCGAGGTGCCCGTGGTTGTGTAGGTGACATTGGCGACCAGACACGTTGTCATCGAGGTGCCCGTGGTTGTGTAGGTGACATTGGGGACCAGACATGTTTGTCAATGTGTTGTTTATCTGTATTGAATCATCAGAATACTACTACTAGTAATAATTAGAGAAGCAGAATGAATGGATGCCCTCTAGGTCGCCTCATTCCTTTGTCCATGCACACGCACGCACACACACATAGACACACACACTTCCATCGTCCTCTGTCCTGATTGTTCAGCTATAGATCTGCTTTACCCTGCTGTCTTCAGACGCAACAACAGTCTCATTCACCATCTGTTCCTTATTGACTGTATTGACATCCACTCAGCCAGGAGTGGGCAGAGATTGGGAAATCAATTCCAGGCCTGTTGTTGCACATGGTCTGACTGCCTATACAGCCTGTTGTTGTACATGGTCTGACTGCCTATACAGCCTGTTGTTGTACATGGTCTGACTGCCTATACAGCCTATTGTTGTACATGGTCTGCCTGCCTATACAGCCTGTTGTTGTACATGGTCTGCCTGCCTATACAGCCTGCTGTTGCACATGGTCTGACTGCCTATACAGCCTGATGTTGTACATGGTCTATGTCTGCCTGCCTATACAGCCTGTTATTGTACATGGTCTGCCTGCCTATACAGCCTGTTGTTGTACATGGTCTGCCTGCCTATACAGCCTGCTGTTGCACATGGTCTGACTGCCTATACAGCCTGTTATTGCACATGGTCTGACTGCCTATACAGCCTGATGTTGTACATGGTCTATGTCTGCCTGTCTATACAGCCTGTTGTTGTACATGGTCTGCCTGCCTATACAGCCTGTTGTTGTACATGGTCTGCCTGCCTATACAGCCTGTTGTTGTACATGGTCTGCCTGCCTATAAAGCCTGTTGTTGTACATGGTCTGCCTGCCTATACAGCCTGTTGTTGTACATGGTCTGACTGCCTATACAGCCTGTTGTTGTACATGGTCTGACTGCCTATACAGCCTGTTGTTGTACATGGTCTGACTGCCTATACCACCTATTGTCTGTCAGACATATCCACCTTGAGCTTCACTGACTCTCAGCGTTTGGTGCTCTTCCTGGTTCAAGAGGACATGATGATCCATGGACAAACCCCAAATATACACACACACAGATACACACACCGACACACACACACACACACACAGCCAGCCATGTTCCCCTGTCCCCTACTGCATATTAGGACCCCCCAGATAGCATCTCCTGTCATCCCCTTCTCTCCTTTCAACCCTCAGAATGACAAAGATCTGATTGGCTATGCTAAACTCGGGCCAAGACAGCCACACAAAGGTCCGAGGCGGGAGGCGAGATGCTAAATCCAAACTGAATTTGGCTTCGGCTGCGTTGTTTGCGGTCCTTTTGCCTTGTAATTCTTATTTCCTTGCAGAATCAGAAGGATAAGGAGCCAGGGTTTAGTAATCCACGCTATTCAGCTCAGTGGTTGATTTTCTCTCCTCTCCTCTCTGTATGTCCTCTCCTCTCTGTATGTCCTCTCCTCTCTGTATGTCCTCTCCTCTCTGTATGTCCTCCTCATCTCCTCTCCTCTCTGTGTGTCCTCTCCTCTGATCTCCTCTCTGTGTGTCCTCTCCTCTCCTCTATGTGTGTCCTCTCCTCTCTGTATGTCATCTCCTCTCTGTATGTCCTCTGCTTTCCTCTCTGTATGTCCTCTGCTTTCCTCTCTGTATGTCCTCTCCTCTCCTGTCTGTATGTCCTCTCCTCTCCTCTCTGTATGTCCTCTCCTCTCTGTATGTCATCTCCTCTCCTCTCTGTGTGTCCTCTCCTCTCCTCTCTGTATGTCATCTCCTCTCTGTATGTACTCTCCTCTCCTCTCTGTATGTCCTCTCCTCTCCTCTCTGTGTGTCCTCTCCTCTCCTCTCTGTATGTCATCTCCTCTCTGTATGTCATCTCCTCTCTGTATGTCCTCTCCTCTCTGTATGTCTAGTATGATGGATAAGGATTAGACATGGTGGACAATAGTCTTGTATCTATAGCCACTAAAATCATTAACCACCAACCAGCCACAGATATCAGCAGCAGTCGTTATGAACCTCTTAACTGTCTGTCTCTTAGGCGCTAATATGACATGCAGGCACACACACACACACACACACACACACACACACACACACACACACACACACACACACACACACACACACACACACACACACACACACACACACACACACACACACACACACACACACACACACACACACACACACACACACACACACACACACACACACACACACACACACACACACACACACACACACACACAAACACACACACGCACGCACGCACGCACGCACGCACGCACACACACACACACACACACACACACACACACACACAAATGCACATACACACATACACACGCGCACACAAATACACCCATCACTTGTGGAGGCGTGTGCATGGGTGTGTGCTCCTCTCACACACACACAATCCTCACACACTCTGCTCAAAGTGTTAAACACAGACACCCACAGCCCACCATGTCCCCCTGTCCTGAAGGGTACACTGGTCACTATTTGGGCCTTGCTGCTTCACACATGCAGAGTGCTCCTGACATGCTTCAGGAGAAATTGTCACAATGCAGCAATAGGGTCTCACAAACAAGTTATATTATGATAAAATGTGTTGCAGAAATTCAGGTTAAGTACCTTCATTTTAATCTACAGGGAGGTTAGATAGATGGTAGACTCCTTCACTCTACAGGGAGGTTAGATAGATGGTAGACTCCTTCACTCTACAGGGAGGTTAGATAGATGGTAGACTCCTTCACTCTACAGGGAGGTTAGATAGATGGTAGACTCCTTCACTCTACAGGGAGGTTAGATAGATGGTAGACTCCTTCACTCTACAGGGAGGTTAGATAGATGGTAGACTCCTTCACTCTACAGGGAGGTTAGATAGATGGTAGACTCCTTCACTCTACAGGGAGGTTAGATAGATGGTAGACTCCTTCACTCTACAAGGAGGTTAGATAGATGGTAGACCTCCTTCACTCTACAGGGAGGTTAGATAGATGGTAGACTCCTTCACTCTACAGGGAGGTTAGATAGATGGTAGACTCCTTCACTCTACAAGGAGGTTAGATAGATGGTAGACTCCTTCACTCTACAAGGAGGTTAGATAGATGGTAGACCTCCTTCACTCTACAGGGAGGTTAGATAGATGGTAGACTCCTTCACTCTGCAGGCTTGGTAGGGTTCCATCCACACTACACCACTCCGTTCCCAATCTGGCCCTCATACCATCATGGCCACCTAATCATCCCCAGCTTCCAGTTCACTCATTCATCCCCCTCCTCTCCCCTGTAACTATTCATACATCTCTCAATCCCTCTATCATTCTCCCTCCCTCCCTTCCCTCTCTCCCTCCCTCCATCACTCTCTCACACTCCATTTTCCATTCTTCCTATTTGTCAAAAAGCCTGCCCTCAACTACCAGTTAAGAATTCAAGGTTGGAAAAAACACTTCTGTGCCAGCCCTCTCCTCACCCTCTCTCTCTCCCACTCCCTACCAGCCTCTTCCCCCCCTTACTCCCTCCCTCATTACTCGAGAATGTATGCACACATGACTGTAAGTCGCTTTGGATAAAAGCGTCTGCTAAATGGCATATATTATTATTATTATTATTATTATTCCCCAGGCCGTTGCTGTAAATGAGAATGTGTTCTCAGTCAACTTACCTGGTAAATCAAAATAAAAAAATGTCTCATCTTGATCGGATACACCGGCATTTCTTTGTCTTAGATGTTCTTTCTGACTCAACCATACGCCTCTTCACACAGCATGTCGCAACATGGCATCTCCAAATAGTACACATCATTGACAGAGACAGAGGAAGCTTTCATGAGTTTCCTGTCTGATGTGCACTTTTATTAATCTTCCTACAGACCTGGGAAAGCTTGGTGAACTCTGCCATGTGTGTGATTTTTCCTCAATGTGTGTGTGATTTTTCCTCAGAATGTGTGATTTTTCCTCAGAATGTGTGTGATGTTCCTCAGAATGTGTGTGTGTGATGTTCCTCAGAATGTGTGTGTGTGATGTTCCTCAGAATGTGTGTGTGTGATGTTCTTCAGAACAGATTCTTGTCCATCCATTGTGGACTAACAACACAGTGTATACTTCCTGAAATCATATAGACGGGTTAGGTTGGAGGTTAACACATTAATCACAAGGTCAAATGCCACCTAACCCGTTATTAAATTCTTGACTATCCAGTGTGTCGATGTAGAGACATGTGGAGGATAAACTTAAATTGAGATGAACCTAAATGATCTGTACAGGCCATGAATTAGATGCCCATTGTGTTGATTGACTGAAATGCAAAATGATAAACGTTGTCACCGGGGCTGGCTACCTATGAGCTTGTCCTTTCACATCATATCTATGTCTGCTGTCATATAACATACCAGGCAACACAAAATCAAAATGCAGCTGATTGCGCTCCCCATCTCAGCCCAGCCCCATTCTTGATAATTAAGTGATAGCACAGGCAGATATATTACTGATGACATCAAATGCTGAGGCTTCATTTCCCACATAAAGGTGGAAGGAAAAATCAGCACTGTCCGTTTGATTTCCTCTTCTCCCCTCTCTTTCTCTCTCACTCTTTCACTCTCTCTCTTTCTTTCTCTCTTTTGCTCTGTTTCTCTCTTTCTGATTTCCTCCCTCTGACTGACTGACTGAATGACTGACACATAATCCTATCACAGAGAATAGAGATAAAGGTCTTTGAAAGCCAGTGGTAGGAGTAGCAGATAGCATTAGCATAAAAACAGGGCCTCTTCATATTCCTCTTGGCAGTTAATTGATGTTAATCAGAGGTGGCGTTGCAGCTAGACATGGATTGATTCATTAATCAGTATTGAGTTGCATCCTCTTTTTGCCTCAGAACAACCTCCATTCGTCGAGGCCTGGACTCTGAAAGGTGTCCAGCATTTCCACAGGGATGCTGGCCCATGTTCAATCCAATGCTTCCCACAGTTGTGTCAAGTTTGCTGGATGTCCTTTGGGTGGTGGACCATTCTTGATACACGGGAATGTGTGTAGTGTGTAAAAACCCAGCAGCATTGCAGTTCTTGACTCACTCAAACAGGTGCGCCTGGCACCTACGACCATGCACCGTTCCGAAGCACTTAATATTTTGTATTGCCCATTCTGCCTCTGAATGGCACACATACACAATCCACGTCTCAAGCCTTAAAAATCCTATATATCCATGGCCACGTATCATGAATTAATGATTCAAGCATTTCTTTACTTATTGTCAATGAAAAAACATGTTTTACTTGGCTTCCCATTGACGATCTGGACACACACTGGCTTTGAAGCCCCGTGTGTGTGTGTGTGTGTGTGTGTGTGTGTGTGTGTGTGTGTGTGTGTGTGTGTGTGTGTGTGTGTGTGTGTGTGTGTGTGTGTGTGTGTGTGTGTGTGTGTGTGTGTGTGTGTGTGTGTGTGCCCTCCCATTTATCTCTGAAAAACATCCAGTTTTTACTCCTCTCCTGTGTTTGCATGTTTGTTGTCAAGATCCATAGAATGATTGTGAGTTCTATGTTTGCAACAGCATGGAGTGCTCTGTGTGTGTGTGTGTGTGTGTACACATGCGTTCCTCCTCCGCTTGCCTTTCTGGTTCTGGTATTTGAATGCTTTTAACACATTTAACCTGCTTACTGTCACCGCTGGGCCAGGTGTTGAGGTTAATGGAACTCATCTTATTGATGATCTCTATTGGAGGACGTTGGATGGAAACTCCAGGGCTCTGAGCTGAGGAGAGGAGAGGGCAAAATGGAGCCTCGCATTAGGTAGCTTAGTCACTATGAAAAATGTCAGGACTTGCATATCAGAGATGTGTGTGTGTGTGTTTGCTTGATTGTCTGCATGTGGTGTGTGGTGTGTGTGTGTGTGTGGTGTGTAAGCATGTGTTCCTCTGCACCTGTATTTGTGTGATAGGGAGTGTTTGAGTGATTTTACAGCTCAGACCGTATACCTTAATTCCACACTTGGCTGAAGGTTGTACCTCCAGGTGTAATGTGGGGCTCAAATATCAGTTTGTCAGAAATGGAATTGAACAAACCTCGTGTAGGCCCATCACAGGAGAACGAATGGTTTTCCCTTGCCCCTGCGTGACGGGGCCTTTAACTTGGACTGGGAAGACGATGAAGGACCCTATTTTCAAGTCGGGCAGCCCTGTGATAAACTACTGCTGGACGCTAGAGAAAGGACAGTGGAGAGGTAGGAAGGTCACTAGGGGATGGAAAACTAAACTGAAATACTGTTGACTGGGAGTCAATATCATGATTAACTGCATACTAGCTAAACCTCCAAATGCAAATTGTAATTGTTATATGTAGACAATATAATGAACTTGCATACAATTGTATAGATATTTGCAGACGATTTCTCGTCATTTCTATTAATTAATCTTGTGACTCCCCATCCCGGATCCGGGAGCGTAATCATCACCTGACACTAATTAACATAATGCAACGGACATAAATATCCCTAGAAAATATTCCTATTCATGAAAATCACAAATGAAATATATTGAGACGCAGTTTAGCCTTTTGTTAATCACCCTGTCATCTCAGATTTTCAAAATGTGCTTTACAGCCAAAGCTAGACAAGCATTTGTGTAAGTTTATCGATAGACTAGCATAGCATTATGCCTTGCTAGCAGCAGGCAACCTTGTCACAAATCAGAAAAGCAATCAAATTAAATAGTTTACCAGATGTTTTCACTCACGAGACTCCCAAGTAGATAGCCAAAGTTAATTTTTTCCCAAAATATAATTTTTGTAGACGAAATAGCTCCGTTTGTTCTTCACGTTTGGCTGAGAAATCACCCGGAAATTGCGGTCACCACAACGCCAAAAAATATTCCAAATTAGCTCCATAATTTCGACAGAAACATTGCAATCGTTGTTTATAATCAATCCTCAAGGTGTTTTCCTAATATCTATTTGATAATATATCCGTCGGGACAATTCGTTTTTCAGTAGGACCGATTGGAGTAATGGCAACCTCTGTATTTTACGCGAGAATCTCTCTCGGAGCCACCATTACGCAATGTGGCCGCCTACGGCTATTCTTCAACAGAAATGCGTAAAACTACGTCACAATGGTGTAGACACCTTGGGGAATACGTAGAAAGCGTAAGCTTGTTGATGGTACATTCACAGCTCAATAGAGACTCATTGGAACGCAGCGCTTTCAAAACCTGGAGCACTTCCGGATTAGATTTTTCTCAGGCTTTCGCCTGCAACATCAGTTCTGCTATACTCACAGACAATATCTTTACAGTTTTGGAAACGTTAGAGTGTTTTCTATCCAAAGCTGTCAATTATATGCATATTCTGGTATCTTGTCCTGACAAAATATCCCGTTTAAAACAGGAACATTTTTTTCCCCAAAATTAAAATACTGCCCCTAGAGTTGCAACAGGTTTTAAAGCAAAACAATCACCCCGGGACGGACAGAGTGATGTCCTACAAATAAACTTTTGCACTGTGAGAATGTGTTTTAAGGATTTTACTCATTGATAATATAATGTTCCCTAAAACCCATAGCCATTTTAAAGGGATATTTTGGGATTTTGTGAGAACCAGTGGTGGGAAAGTACCCAATTGTCATACTTGAGTAAAGGTATAGATAACTTAATAGAAAGTTACTCAAGTAATAGTGGAAGTCACCCAGTAAAATACTACTTCAGTAAAAGTCTTAAGTATTTGGTTTTAAATATAATTAAGTATGAAAAGTAACTCTAATTGCTCAAATATACTTAAGTATCAAAAGTAAAAGTATAAATGATTTAAAATGTCTTATATTAAGCAAAGCAAATGTACAGATTTCCAGGGGCACACTCCAACACTCAGACATTATTTACAAAAGATGCATTTGTGTTTAGTGAGTCCACCAGATCAGAGGCAGTAGGGATGACCACGTGTTCTCTTGATGTAACAAGTACTTTTAGGTTGTCAGGGAAAATGTATGGGATAAAAAGTACAATATTTTCTTTAGGAATGTAGTTAAGTAAAAGTAGTCAAAAATATAAATAGTAAAGTACAGATACCCCCCAAAATGACTTGAGTAGTACTTTAAAGTATTTTTACTTAAGTACTTAGCACCACTGGTGAGGAATGAAACACTTCCTCCATAGAGTTTATTACAGGCATCGAGAGCATTGATGATACACAGTAAGTTCTCCAGAGGTAGTTTAAAGGGATAGGCCCTTTAGTTTCTTCCCTAGAGTCAGATGAGTGGATTCCATTGTTATGTATCTCCGTGCAGTATGATGGAAGTCAGAGGGACTTACGCCAATGCTAACTAACTTAGCACAACATTTGATCAGCATATCGACACGTAGGTCTAATACTCTCGTCTACTGCTACTTTAACTTCAGCGATGCATACAAAGCCCTCCCTCCTCCCTTTGGCAAATCCAACCACGACGTCATCTTGCTCGTCCCGGCTCATAGGCAGAAACTCAAACAGGTTGTACCAGTGACGAGAACCATTCAACGCTGGTCTGACCATTCGGAAGCCACGCTCTAAGATTGTTTTGAACTGGAATATGTTCCGGTCAGCCTCAGAGAATGATATTGATCTATACTAGAGGTCGACCGATTAATCGGAATGGCCGATTAATTGGGGGCGATTTCAAGTTTTCATAACAATCTGAAATCTGTATTTTTGCCGATTAATTTTTTTTTAAATGTATTTATTTTTGATTTTATTTTATTATTATTTTTTATTGATTAACCTTTATTTAACTAGGCAAGTCAGTTAAGAACACATTCTTATTTTCAATGACGACCTAGGAATGGTGGGTTAACTGCCTCATAACTAGTCCAACGCAATAACGACCTGCCTCTCTCTTGTTGCACTCCACAAGGAGACTTCCTGTTACGCGAATGCAGTAAGCCAAGGTAAGTTGCTAGCTAGCATTAAACTTATCTTATAAAAAAACATTCAATCATAATCACTAGTTAACTACACATGTTTGAAGATATTACTAGATATTATCTAGCGTGTCCTGCATTGCATATAATCTGACTGAGCATACAAGTATCTAAGTATCTGACTGAGCGGTGGTAGGCAGAAGCAGGCGCATAAACATTCATTCAAACAGCACATTCTTTGCGTTTTCCCAGCAGCTCTTTGTTGTGCCTCAAGCATTGCGCTGTTTACGACTTCAAGCCTATCATCTCCCGAGATGAGTCTGGTGTTACCGGAGTGAAATGGCTAGCTAGTTAGCGCGCACTAATAGAGTTTCAAACGTCACTCGCTCTGAGCCTTCTAGTAGTTGTTCCCCTTGCTCTGCATGGGTAACGCTGCTTCGATGGTGGCTGTTGTCGTTGTGTTGCTGGTTCGAGCCCAGGGAGGAGCGAGGAGAAGGGACGGAAGCTATACTGTTACTGGCAATACTAAAGTGCCTATAAGAACATCCAATAGTCAAAGGTTAATGAAATACAAATGATATAGAGGGAAATAGTCCTATAATTCCTATAATAACTACAACCTAAAACTTCTTACCTGGGAATATTGAAGACTCATGTTAAAGGAACCACCAGCTTTCATATGTTCTCATGTTCTGAGCAAGGAACTGAAACGTTACCTTTCTTACATAGCACAAATTGCACTTTTACTTTCTTCTCCAACACTTTGTTTTTGCATTATTTAAACCAAATTGAACATGTTTCATTATTTACTTGAGGTTAAATTGATTTTATTGATGTATTATATTAAGTTAAAATAAGTGTTCATTCAGTGTTGTTGTATCGGCATTGAAAAATCATATTCGGGTCGACCTCTAATCTATACGCTGACTCTGTGAGTGCGTTTATAAATAAGTGCATTGGAGATGTCGTACCCACTGTGACTATTTAAACCTACCCTAACCAGAGACCGTGGATGGCGGCATTCGAGAAAACTGAAAGCTCAATCCACTGCATTTAACCATGGAAAGATATCTGGGAATATGACTGAATATAAACAGTGTAGTCATTCCCTCTGCAAGGCAATCAAACAAGCAAAATTCCAGTACAGGGACAAGGTGGAGGCACAACTCAACGGCTCAGACATGAGACGTATGTGGCAGGGTCTACAGGAAATCCTCGATTACAAAATAAAAAAATGCTACGTCACGGATACCAAAGTCACGCTTCCAGACAAACTAAATAGCTTCTTTGCTTTGAGGATAATACAGTGCCGCCGTCGCGGCTCGCTAACAAAGACTGCGTACCCCCTCTCCTTCTCAGTGGATGACGTGAGTTAAAGATGTTAACCCTCGCAAGGCTACTGGCCCAGACTGCATCCCTTGCTGCGTCCTCAGAGCATGCGCAGAGCAGCTGGCTGGTGTGTTTACGAACATATTTAACCACTCCCTATCCCAGTCTGTTGTCCCCATGTCCTTCAAGATGGCCACCATTGTTCCTGTACCCAAGAAGGCAAAAATAACTGAACTGAATGACTATCGCCCCATAGCACTCACTTCTGTCATCATGAAGTGCTTTGAGAGCCTAGCCAAGGATCATATCACCGCCACCTTATCAGCCACCCTAGACCCACTTCAGTTTGCATACCGCCCCAATAGGTCCACAGATGATGCAATCGCCATAACACTACACACTGCTCTATCCCATCTGGACAAAAATAATACCTATGTTAGAATACTGTTCATTGATTACAGCTCAGCATTCAACACCATAGTACCCTCCAAGCTCATCATCAAACTGGAGGCCCTGGGTCTCAACTTCTCTCTATGCAACTGGGTCCTGGACTTTCTGAAGGGCCACACCCAGGTGGTGAAGGTAGGAAACAATATCTTCGCTGACCCTTAACACTCACTCACGACAGTGTCGCCATGCATCCTGCCATCTCAATCATTAAGTTTGCAGACGACACAACACTAGTGGGCTTGATCACCAACAACGACGAGACGGCCTACAGGGAGGAGGTGAGGGCACTCGGAGTGTGGTGTCAGGAAAACAACCTCTCACTCAACGTCAAGAAAACAGAGGAGATGATCGTGGACTTCAGGAAACAGCAGAGGTAGCTGCCCCTTATCCATATTGAAGGGACAGCAGTGGAGAAGGTGGAAAATTTGAAGTTCCTGTGCGTACACATCACATACAAACTGAAATGGTCCACCCACACAGACAGTATGGGTGGATGGACTTCAGGAGGCGTAAGAAATTTGGCTTGTCAACCAAAACCCTGACATACTTTTACAGATGCACAATCCTGTCGGGCTGTATCCCCGCCTGGTACAACAACTGCTCCGCCCACAACCGCAAGGCTCTCCAGAGGGTGGTGCGGTCTACACAATGCACACCGGGGGCAAACTTCCTGCCCTCCAGCACACCTACTTGTTAGCTATTACTGCACTGTTGGAACTAGAAGCACAAGGATTTCGCTACACTCGCATTAACATCTGCTAACCGTGTGTATGTGACCAATAACATCTGCTAACCTTGTGTTTGCGACCAATAACATCTGCTAACCGTGTGTATGTGACCAATAACATCTGCTAACCGTGTGTTTGTGACCAATAACATCTGCTAACCATGTGTATGTGACCAACAACATCTGCTAACCATGTGTATGTGACCAATAACATCTGCTAGCCGCGTGTATGTGACCAATAACATCTGCTCGCCGTGTGTATGTGACCAATAACATCCGATAACCGTGTGTATGTGACCAATAACATCTGCTAACCGTGTGTATGTGACCAATAACATCTGCTAACCGTGTGTATGTGACCAATAACATCTGCTAACCGTGTGTATGTGACCAATAACATCTGCTAACCGTGTGTATGTGACCAATAACATCTGCTAACCGTGTGTATGTGACCAATAACATCTGCTAACCGTGTGTATGTGACCAATAACATCTGCTAACCGTGTGTATGTGACCAATAACATTCCCCACACCATTACAATACTGCCAACAGCCTGTACTGTTGACACCAGGCAGGATGGGTCCGTAGACTCATGTTGCTTACGCTAAATCCTGACTCGGCCATCAGCATGATGCAACAGGAACCAGGATTCGTCGGACCAGGTAATGTTTTTCTACTCCTCAAATGTCCAGTGTTGGTGATCGCATTCCCACTGGAGCCGATTCTTCTTGTTTTTAGGTAATGGGATTGTAACCCGGTGTGGTCGTCTGCTTCAATAGCCCATCTGTGACGACCACAGTCGACTTGTGCGTTCCGAGATGCCGTTCTGCACGTTGTATTTCCACACTATGAGGTTGGAATAATACTGTGAAAATTATGATAATGCCTTTTTTTAGTGTAAGAGCTGTTTGAAAAGACCTCCTGCAATTTCTACCTGTTTTTTTCCTGGGGTTTTTGGACCGCCTGGTAAGAGAGGAATCACACCAATAGAACTGGCCGACAGTCAACCACTGATTGGTTTTGGCAAGACTGTTGACAGGAAATTTCACTGAAAGACAGACGGGAACACACTTGTACGGCTTGAAACGTGTGTGGAAAACACTGACTATACTATAGCTGACTGATTGTAACATGTGTGGAAAACACTGACTATCCTATAGCTGACTGATTGTAACATGTGTGGAAAACACTGACTATACTATAGCTGACTGATTGTAACATGTGTGGAAAACACTGACTATACTATAGCTGACTGATTGTAACATGTGTGGAAAACACTGACTATACTATAGCTGACTGATTGTAACATGTGTGGAAAACACTGACTATACTATAGCTGACTGATTGTAACATGTGTGGAAAACACTGACTATACTATAGCTGACTGATTGTAACATGTGTGGAAAACACTGACTATACTATAGCTGACTGATTGTAACATGTGTGGAAAACACTGACTATACTATAGCTGACTGATTGTAACATGTGTGGAAAACACTGACTATACTATAGCTGACTGATTGTAACATGTGTGGATAACACTGACTATACTATAGCTGACTGATTGTAACATGTGTGGAAAACACTGACTATACTATAGCTGACTGATTGTAACATGTGTGGAAAACACTGACTATACTATAGCTGACTGATTGTAACATGTGTGGAAAACACTGCCTATACTATAGCTGACTGATTGTAACATGTGTGGAAAACACTGACTATACTATAGCTGACTGATTGTAACATGTGTGGAAAACACTGACTATACTATAGCTGACTGATTGTAACATGTGTGGAAAACACTGACTATACTATAGCTGACTGATTGTAACATGTGTGGAAAACACTGACTATACTATAGCTGACTGATTGTAACATGTGTGGAAAACACTGACTATACTATAGCTGACTGATTGTAACATGTGTGGAAAACACTGACTATACTATAGCTGACTGATTGTAACATGTGTGGAAAACACTGACTATACTATAGCTGACTGATTGTAACATGTGTGGATAACACTGACTATACTATAGCTGACTGATTGTAACATGTGTGGAAAACACTGACTATACTATAGCTGACTGCTTGTAACATGTGTGGAAAACACTGACTGCAGGCAGAGGTTATAGTGTATCAGCCCTGATTCAGAGCTGTTGAGAGGGAACATTAGGCTGACCAATGGGCATCTTAACCTTAATGGGACACTGACCACTGCATCACGACATGTTGGACAACCATAGATGTAAGGTTGTTTTGAAGATGCACTTTTGGATGTGGAAAGGTAAATGTTGGTCTTATGGTGGTCATTGTCAGGAACATTCTGAATGCAATGGACACATTCTAGAACACATTGTGGTTTCCTGTTTTTATCCCAACTTAAAGAACAGTCCACTGTTTAGGTTACACTCAGTCTCACTCCTATGTTGTGTAGCTCATTGTAACAGCTACTGTGTACTCAGTGCCCTGTCCTCCAAACAATGTCATTGTATCCCCCTCCCCTGCTCTCCCTGGTCCATCTTGCTCACAACAATTTTAATGTCAAATTGACACTTTAGTGAATAGTTCTTTGTGGATTTGGTATTGCCAGGCAACCGCAAAAAGGCTGCTGCATTCTCTTTCTCTCTATCTCTATATACCTGTCTCTCTCTCTCTTTCTCTCCCTATCCCATCCATCTATCTCTCTATCTCTATCTACCTGTCTCTCTCTCTTTCTCTCCCTATCCCATCCATATATCTCTCTATCTCTATCTACCTGTCTCTCTCTCTTTCTCTCCCTATCCCATCCATCTATCTCTCTATCTCTATCTACCTGTCTCTCTCTCTCTTTCTCTCCCTATCCCATCCATCTATCTCTCTATCTCTATCTACCTGTCTCTCTCTCTTTCTCTCCCTATCCCATCCATCTATCTCTCTATCTCTATCTACCTGTCTCTCTCTCTTTCTCTCCCTATCCCATCCATCTATCTCTCTATCTCTATCTACCTGTCTCTCTCTCTTTCTCTCCCTATCCCATCCATCTATCTCTATATACCTGTCTCTCTCTCTTTCTCTCCCTATCCCATCCATCTATCTCTCTATGTACCTGTCTCTCTCTCTCTTTCTCTCCCTATCCCATCCATCTATCTCTCTATCTACCTGTCTCTCTCTCTCTTTCTCTCCCTATCCCATCCATCTATCTCTCTATCTACCTGTCTCTCTCTCTTTCTCTCCCTATCCCATCCATCTATCTCTCTATCTCTATCTACTTGTCTCTCTCTTTCTCTCCCTATCCGATGCATCTCTATCTCTATCTACCTGTCTCTCTCTCTTTCTCTCCCTATCCGATCCATCTATCTCTCTATCTCTATCTACCTGTCTCTCTCTCTTTCTCTCCCTATCCCATCCATCTATCTCTCTATCTCTATCTACCTGTCTCTCTCTCTCTTTCTCTCCCTATCCCATCCATCTATCTCTCTATCTACCTGTCTCTCTATCTTTCTCTCCCTATCCCATCCATCTATCTCTCTATCTACCTGTCTCTCTCTCTTTCTCTCCCTATCCCATCCATCTACCTCTCTATCTACCTGTCTCTCTCTCTCTTTCTCTCCCTATCCCATCCATCTATCTCTCTATCTCTATCTACCTGTCTCTCTCTCTTTCTCTCCCTATCCCATCCATATATCTCTCTATCTCTATCTACCTGTCTCTCTCTCTTTCTCTCCCTATCCCATCCATCTATCTCTCTATCTCTATCTACCTGTCTCTCTCTCTTTCTCTCCCTATCCCATCCATATATCTCTCTATCTACCTGTCTCTCTCTCTTCCTCTCCCTATCCCATCCATCTATCTCTCTATCTACCTGTCTCTCTCTCTTTCTCTCCCTATCCCATCCATCTATCTCTCTATCTCTATCTACCTGTCTCTCTCTCTTTCTCTCCCTATCCCATCCATCTATCTCTCTGTCTCTATCTACCTGTCTCTCTCTCTTTCTCTCCCTATCCCATCCATCTATCTCTCCCTATCCCATCCATCTATCTCTCTATCATCTCTCTCTTCCTCTCCCTATCCCATCCATCTATCTCTCTATCTACCTGTCTCTCTCTCTTTCTCTCCCTATCCCATCCATCTATCTCTCTATCTCTATCTACCTGTCTCTCTCTTTCTCTCCCTATCCCATCCATCTATCTCTCTGTCTCTCTCTTTCTCTCCCTATCCCATCCATCTATCTCTCTATCTACCTGTCTCTCTCTCTTTCTCTCCCTATCCCATCCATCTATCTCTCTGTCTACCTGTCTCTCTCTCTTTCTCTCCCTATCCCATCCATCTATCTCTCTATCTCTATCTACCTGTCTCTCTCTCTTTCTCTCCCTATCCCATCCATCTATCTCTCTGTCTCTCTCTTTCTCTCCCTATCCCATCCATCTATCTCTCTATCTACCTGTCTCTCTCTCTTTCTCTCCCTATCCCATCCATCTATCTCTCTATCTACCTGTCTCTCTCTCTTTCTCTCCCTATCCCATCCATCTATCTCTCTATCTCTATCTACCTGTCTCTCTCTCTTTCTCTCCCTATCCCATCCATCTATCTCTCTGTCTCTCTCTTTCTCTCCCTATCCCATCCATCTATCTCTCTATCTACCTGTCTCTCTCTCTTTCTCTCCCTATCCCATCCATCTATCTCTCTATCTACCTGTCTCTCTCTCTCTTTCTCTCCCTATCCCATCCATCTATCTCTCTATCTCTGTCTACCTGTCTCTCTCTCTTTCTCTCCCTATCCCATCCATCTATCTCTCTATCTCTATCTACCTGTCTCTCTCTCTTTCTCTCCCTATCCTACCCATCTATCTCTCTATCTACCTGTCTCTCTCTCTCTTTCTCTCCCTATCCCATCCATCTATCTCTCTATCTACCTGTCTCTCTCTCTTTCTCTCCCTATCCCATCCATCTATCTCTCTATCTACCTGTCTCTCTCTCTTTCTCTCCCTATCCCATCCATCTATCTCTCTATCTACCTGTCTCTCTCTCTCTTTCTCTCCGTACCCCATCCATCTATCTCTCTATCTACCTGTCACTCTCTCTTTCTCTCCCTATCCCATCCATCTATCTCTCTATCTACCTGTCTCTCTCTCTTTCTCTCCCTATCCCATCCATCTATCTCTCTATCTACCTTTCTCTCTCTCTTTCTCTCCCTATCCCATCCATCTATCTCTCTACCTGTCTCTCTCTCTCTCTTTCTCTCCCTATCCCATCCATCTATCTCTCTATCTACCTGTCTCTCTCTCTTTCTCTCCCTATCCCATCCATCTATCTCTCTGTCTGTCTGTCTCACAGTCTCTCTCTCGCTCTCTCACTATCTGTCAGATTCTTCACGATGAGGAGTGGTGGGTTGTGTGTGTATGTGTGTGTATTTAGGGGGTGATTTAGAGAGAGGGGGGATGGTGGGTTGGTATAGTATTAACCGTAGCATAATGGTTGTGTGTGATGTAGGTAGCTGTTTGGCAAGCCTCCAGGCTATGGAGGTAAAATTAAAGCCCAGAAAATCAAATTAGGGAGTCCCAGGGGGTGTGGTGGTGATGAGCACTACTCATCTACGCTGATAGCCATGCACACACACACAAGCCTGCGCGCACGCACACACACACCCCACTGATGGCTAGGAGGCACAATTTGTTAACAATTACTGCTCGTTAGTCAAGCTTCCTGTTAGCGCCAAGCTACTATGGCTGATATCCGCACCAGGCTCCATTGTCTTGTAATTATCTAGGTTTGAGAGATGCCAGCGGTTTATCCATCTTCTTCAAGTTTCCCCAGCTTCCCTGATTGGCAATTTGCTTTGGAGTCACCATTATGGGAACGCGTGTCTCCAATGTCGGCGGGATGGGTTTCAAATGATTATAATTACATTTTTCCGTTTGTAGCTATAACATACCATTTATTTGCTCAAACATGCAAAAAAATGTATCTGTCTTAGATTGTAAAGCAATAACATGTATTTCCATTTACCTGGGTATTTTGACAAATATTTTTTATTCAACTTTTATTTTGACAGGGAGTCAGTGCTGAGCCCAATGTCTCTTTTCCAGATGAACCCTGGATAGCACCACAATACACATCAAAATACAATAAACACATAAAACTACACATTCATATACACATTAAAATACACATTATTATACACAACTATACACTAAAAGCAAAACAATCAGAAAAACACAGACACATTCTTCAGTTAAAAAGGTTCCCTAACAACCATCTGAAATGCCATAAAGGCACCAATTCATCCAATTGTAAAGTGTATTCTAGATCATTCCACTTGTAAGTTGCTCTAAAACTCAGTGCAGAGTGAAGGGATCCATGCATGAGGGTTTGGTAGCCCGTACATCTATAGGTTAACTAATGAGGTAAAGGTATGGCGGAAGTTTATACATGAGAGGGTTTGGTAGCCCGTACATCTATAGGTTAACTAATGAGGTAAAGGTATGGCGGAAGTTTATACATGAGAGGGTTTGGTAGCCCGTACATGAAGGCTTTTATGAGACAAAAAGGTCGAGGAGACTTCAAGGAAGGTCAGCCTACTTTCTGATACAAAATGCAATAATGTGTACTGAACCTATCGCCCGTAATAAAGCACAATGCTCTGTGATAAACTGTGTCCAGTACAGTCACAGCTGCATTCATATAGGCAATATCGCCATGGTCAATAACTGGATTTAAATGTTCACTGAAGTATTATAGGAACAGGACCTGTTCCTATAGAATAAACCTATTTTAATTCTTAATTTTCTTAACTAGCCAGCTGTGGGGACAATAGCTAACACCACAGTTTCGTCTGCATACAGCTGAAAGTACAATTATTATTATTTTTTATTTTTTTACAGATAAACCAATATTGCTAATGAAAATAGTCAAAAGAGCCGGACCAAGAATCGATCCCTGTGGGACACCCTTTGTTTTATCCAGATTTAACTCCATCAGTTAATACACACTGGGTTATTTAAATCATTTTCAAACCAGCTACACACAGACTGGTCCAGTCTAATTTATGAACGCCTCTGAATGAGTAATAGGTATGGACTTTAGACAGGTCAATAAAAAGGGCTGAAACAACATTTCTTCTTATCCAAACAATCAAGACACGATTGAATACCAAAGAAGTAGCAGAGATGGTACTATAACCTGGTCTTAAAGCCTGACTGGTGTACATTTTAGAATACATTTCGTAGTTAAAAAGTTGAGTATTTACCAAGGATTGTAGAATTTTTGCAAAAGAGTTTGGAAATGGGGCAACAAGGTCACCACCTTTGTGAAAGGGGAATATATGGGCCGGACGCCTTCCAGACGCTAGGGATGGTATCATGTGTGAAAGATTTTGCAGTCAGAGGATCAGATATTTGCAGCAAGAAAGTATAAAGCAAATCAACCCTGGTGGATTTTTGTTTTACATACATCTTGTGTTAATACGTTTCAAGTAGAAAGTTGTTGAAATGAAAACAAAGATTCACTAAAATAATTGATCCATACCTTTTTATTGCAAAACAATCAGTGCCATCTACAACTGTCTCTGAGATCTGCGATTTGTCATTTAGCATATACTGTATACATACCCTGCAATTTATTTGCTTCGTTAGAACAGTTTATGTTGCCCTCAGAACAGCCTCAATTCATTGGACTCTACAAGGTGTCGAAAGCATTTACATTTACATTTTACATTTAAGTCATTTAGCAGACGCTCTTATCCAGAGCGACTTACAAATTGGTGCATTCACCTTATGGCATCCAGTGGAACAGTCACTTTACAATAGTGCAAAGCATTCCACAGAGATGGCCCATGTTGACTCCAATGCTTCCCACAGTTTTGTCAAGTTGGCTGGATGTCCTTTGGGTAGTGGACCATTCTTGTTGCACACGGGGAAACTGTGAAGCGTGAAAACCCATCAGAGTTTCAGTTCTTGACACACTCAAACCAGCACGCCTGGCACCTACTACCATACCCTGTTCAAAGAAACTTTCATCTTTTGTCTTTTCACCCTCTGAATAGCACACATACACAATCCATGTCTCAAGGCTTAAAAATCCTTCTTTAACCTGTCTCCTCCCCTTCATCTACACTGATTGAAGTGACATCAATAAGGGATCATAGCTTTCACCTGGATTCCCCTGGTCAGTCTGTCAGGGGAAAAGCAGGGGTTCCTAATGTTTTGTATGCTCAGTGTATATCCTTCCTAATGTCATAGTTGTAAATGTAATTTGTCTTGACATTTTTCTTTTATTATTGGCTTTTTCAAATAGGACGTTCTGGTTAAACGTTTTCCAGTCAAACTATGAGGCTATTCTCTGTGATCAATTCAGCGGCCCTCACTAACGCTCTCACTACTCGCTCTCTCTGTGCTCAGGTCTTAAGCAGCTCTTTCTCTCCCCCCCCCTCTCTCTCTCTCTCTCTCTCTCTCTCTCTCTCTCTCTCTCTCTCTCTTTCTCTCTTTCTCGCTTTCCCTCTTTCTCGCTCGCTCTCCCCCCCTCGCTCTCTCTCCCCCTCTCTCTCACTGTCTCTCTGACTGTCTCTCTCCCTCCCCCTCTCTCTCACTTCTCTCTCTCCCCCTCGGTTTCTGTTTCTCTCCTCTCTCCCTGTCTTTATCTCTCTCTCTCTCTCTCTCTCTCTCTCTCTCTCTCTCTCTCTCTCTCTCTCTCTCTCTCTCTCTCTCTCTCTCTCTCTCTCTCTCTCTCTCTCTCTCTTTCTCCCCTCTCTCTCTCTCTCTCTCTCTCTCTCTCTCTCTCTCTCTCTCTCTCTCTTTCTTCCCCTCTCTCTCGCTCTCTCTCTGTCTCTCTCTCACTGTCTCTCTGACTGTCTCTCTCCCTCTCCCCCTCTCTCTCACTTCTCTCGGTTTCTGTTTCTCTCTCTCTCTCCCTGTCTTTCTCTCTCACTCTCTCTGTATAATGCGGTGTGAATCCAATGCTGCTCACACAAAGGAACATCATTGTGTAACTGTGCTTCGATCTTAATGAGCCAACACTCTGGGTACCATACGCCCCTTCCACCTTTCCATGGGCCCTTAACCACACCCCTCATTAATATTAACCCACCCTACCTCATTATTCATGAGCAGCTCTCTGTGTAGTCATGTGCACCGAGGCTGAGAGGGAAAAGAGGGCGTGTCTTACCCAGTGAGCGGGAGAGCGGGAGTCACAACTCCAGCGTGTTGTGTGTGTGTGTGAGAGAGAGAGAGAGAGGAGAGAGGCACCGGCAGATGCTGAAACTGTTACTATTACTACCACCATTGCTACTAGTGTATCCATTACAGTCAGTGCTTCTATAAGAGCATTTCTCTAGTACAACCAGCTGGAGCTTTTCTGTGGTTGTCTGTGAACGACTGTGTGGGTTTGTTTACGACTGTGTGTGTGAATGAGTGTGTGGTGACCTGTACAGAGTGACTGATGAGAACGGGTGCACTGGTCTGGAGGGTGACCCCGTCCGTACAGTTCCACTGCCGCTGCTGTAGCTCGGGGAAGATTGGACGTCCGGCGTTGCCACGACGACTAGAATGGGCTGCAATCTGTGCACTTTACAGAAACGAGAGGAACACTATAAGCTGCTGTATGAGATCGCACAGGTGAGTGGAGCCATCTCTGATGCAGGGGCTCGCTGCTGTCATTCAGTCAGGGTGCTTTTGTGTATGGTGTGTGTGTGTTGTTTATGACGTTCATTTGTACTGCGTTTGGTGTGTGTGTGTGTGTTGCGTATGGTGTGTGTGTGTCGTCTATGGTCTGTGCAGAGCAGTTTTACTATCTTGCATCTCTGCTGTGTGTTGAGAGGATCTGTGTTTTATACCTGTTAGGAGTACAGTGTCAGACGTTACAGCTAAGACAAAGAGAATGAGAGATAAATACAGGGAGAGGATAAGGAGAGAGAGACTCATGTATTTGATGCAGCGAGGCAGAGTGGTCTTTAAAGTGTCAGAGTAGAGTGGTGCCCATTCAGCCAGCCAGCCAGAGAGTCAGCCAGCCAGCCAGAGAGTCAGCCAGCCAGAGAGCCAGCCAGAGAGTCAGCCAGCCAGCCAGAGAGTCAGCCAGCCAGCCAGAGAGCCAGCCAGCCAGAGAGTCAGCCAGCCAGCCAGAGAGTCAGCCAGCCAGCCAGAGAGTCAGCCAGCCAGCCAGAGAGTCAGCCAGCCAGCCAGAGAGTCAGCCAGCCAGAGAGTCAGCCAGCCAGAGAGTAGGCCAGCCAGCCAGAGAGTCAGCCAGCCAGAGAGTCAGCCAGCTAGCCAGAGAGTCAGCCAGCTAGCCAGAGAGTCAGCCAGCCAGCCAGAGAGTCAGCCAGCCAGAGAGTCAGCCAGCCAGCCAGAGAGTCAGCCAGCCAGAGAGTCAGCCAGCCAGCCAGCCAGAGAGTCAGCCAGCCAGAGAGTCAGTCAGCCAGCTAGCCAGCCAGAGAGTCAACCAGCCAGAGAGTCAGCCAGCCAGAGAGTCAGCCAGACAGCCAGCCAGAGAGTCAGCCAGACAGCCAGCCATTGAGTCAGCCAGCCAGAGAGCCAGCCAGCCAGAGTGTCTGAGAGCAGGTTGAGAAGACTGTTGGTACTAAAGCACACTTACCTGAGTGGACTAGACTAGCGCAGACTAGACTAGAGCAGGGTAGAGTAGAGCAGAGTACAGCAGGGTAGACTAGACTATGGTAGAGTATAGTTAGAGCCAGCTAGACTATGGTACGGTGGAGTAGAATAGTAGACTATGGTAGAGTAGAGTATACTATGGTAGAGTAGAGTAGAGCCAGCTAGACTATGGTATGGTGGAGTAGAGTAGTAGACTATGGTAGAGTAGAGCCAGCTAGACTATGGTAGACTAGAGCAGGGTGGAGTAGAGTAGACTCTGGTAGGGTAGACTAGAGCAGAGTGGAGTAGACTAGACTATGGTAGAGTAGACTATGGTAGAGTAGACTAGACTATGGTAGAGCAGAGCATGGTAGTGTAGAGTAGACTAGACTGTGGTAGAGTAGACTAGACTGTGGTAGAGTAGACTAGACTGTGGTAGAGTAGACTAGACTGTGGTAGAGTAGACCAGACTATGGTAGACTAGACTATGGTAAAGTAGAGTAGAGCAGACAAGTCTAGACTATAGTAGGATAGACTGGGGTAGAGTAGGGTGAAGCAGGGTAGAGTAGACATGCTCTAGGAAGGGGTACAAAGCTGTTTTGGGGGGGGGGGGTTTGAGCAATTTGTGTCTGGCTTTCACAAAGTGAGTTTGTCTGTGTGTTCAGTAGCAGACTGTTTAGGGTTTAGGTACTGTCATGCTGTCGGTTTAATAGCAGACTGTTTAGGGTTTAGGTACTGTCATGCTGTCGGTTTAATAGCAGACTGTTTAGGGTTTAGGTACTGTCATGCTGTCGGTTTAATAGCAGACTGTGTAGGCTTTAGGTACTGTCATGCTGTCGGTTTAATAGCAGACTGTGTAGGGTTTAGGTACTGTCATGCTGTCGGTTTAATAGCAGACTGTGTAGGGTTTAGGTACTGTCATGCTGTCGGTTTAATAGCAGACTGTGTAGGGTTTAGGTACTGTCATGCTGTCGGTTTAATAGCAGACTGTGTAGGGTTTACATCCTGTTTGAGTCTTGTGTTTTCCTTCCAAGTCTTTGGGGATTGGGTTTGTTTTGCCTTTATTTTGTGCTTTGAGCATGTTTGATGCCACTCTTCTGAGGTTAGATTCAATTGTAGGATTTAATCCAGTTTTTTAAGACACCTGTGTGTTTCAGCTCTCTGCAGGTGTTGCCATCTCAATGTCATGGAAGTTCAGTGCCTTAGGCAATTTACACTAGTACTTCACTTGTTCTGCTTTGGTCTTCAAGAAACAATGACTGTGTATGTCTCACACCAAAGAGTTAATGCTTTAATCCTTTGGTGCACTAGTAAGCATTACTCTCCTCTTGTATCAATTTGATTATCAGTATGCGGATCTCAAAAGACATCTTTAAAACCTGTTTGGGAAAGGCGTGCCGCTAGAGGGACACCTCGACAATATCCGGTGAAATTTCAGAGCGCCAAATTCAAATGAAAGTATTATAAATATTTCAAATAAATCAAAATAAAGCTTAACTTCTTGTTAATCCAGCCGCTGTGTCAGATTTCAAAAAGGCTTTACGGCGAAAGTAAACTATTATTATCTGAGGACAGCGCCCAGCACACAAAATCATACAAACATTTTCCAGCCAAATAGATTAGTCATGAAAGTCAGAAATAGCAATAACATTAATCACTTACCTTTGATGATCTTCATATCGTTGCACTCACAAGACTCCATGTTACACAATAAATGTTTATTTTGTTCGATAAAGTCCCTCTTTATGTCCAAAAACCTCCGTTTTGTTGGACCGTTTTGTTCAGTAATCCATTGGCTCAAAGGCAGTCACAACAGACAGACGAAAAATCCAAATAGTACCAGTACAGTTCATAGAAACATGTCAAAGATGTTTATAATCAATCCTCAGGTTGTTTTTTGTCTGAATAATCAATAATATTTCAACCGGTCAATAGCGTCGTCAACATAAAGGACAAACAACAGAAGGCACACTCTAGGTTGCTCGCACCAAACAGCTCTGGGACTTTCCACTGTCCACTCATTCAAAGTGGTCATTCTCCCTCATTTTTCAGAATAAAAGCCTGAAACAATGTCTAAAGACTGTTCACCTCTAGTGGAAGGCATAGGGAACGCAATCTGGGTCATATCCCTTTATATGGTGGATAGGCTTTCAATGGAAAAACACCCATTTCAAAATAATGGCACTTCCTGGATGGATTTTCCTCAGGTTTTCCCCTGCCATATCAGTTCTGTTAAACTGTTATTTTAACAGTTTTGGAAACTTTAGAGTGTTTTCTATCCAAATCGACCAATTATATGCATAGCCTAGCCTCTGGGCCTGAGTAAGTCTTCCATATACTACCTCAATCTCTTCCATTCCCCCCGTCTCCCCAGTCTTCTGCATACCACAATCTCCTCCAGCACCCCCCAGTCTTCCCAGTCTGCTGCATACCACAATCTCCCCCAGCACTCCCGGTCTCCTCCAGCATTCCGTCTCCCCAATTTCACCAGCACTCCCTGTCTCCCCATTCCACCCAGCACCCCCAGTCTCCCCCAGTCTCCCCAGTCTTCCTCATTCCCCCCTGCACCCCCAGTCTCTCCAGTCTCCACCAGCAGCCCTTATCTCATGACAGGCTAATAACTGAGGAGCTCAGCCACTCCCGGAGCTCAACCATGGAGCTCCACCAACCCCCATCCCTCCTACAGGCAGTCTTCACACCAGTGTGATCACAACTGATTTACAGTGTATACAACCATCCGGTGTATCAATTAGATGTGAAATGTCTCTCTTTACCCTCGTGGAGAGAGGAAAGGAGTGAAGAGGAAGGTAGAGGAGTGAAGAGGAAGGTAGAGGAGTGAAGAGGAAGGTAGAGGAGTGAAGAGGAAGGTAGAGGAGTGAAGAGGAAGGTGGAGGAGTGGAGGGTAGAGGAGTGGAGGGTAGAGGAAGGTGGAGGGTAGAGGAGGGGAGTGGAGGATAGAGGAAGGAAGAGGAGTGGAGGGTAGAGGGGTAGAGAGGGTAGAGGAGTGGAGAGGGTAGAGGAGCTGAGAGGAGGGTAGAGGAGCGGAGAGGAGGGTAGAGGAGTGGAGAGGAGGGTAGAGGAGTGGAGATGAGAGGAAGGTAGAGGAGTGGAGAGGACGGTAGAGGAGTGGAGAGGAAGGTAGAGGAGTGGAGTGGAAGGTAGAGGAGAGGAAGATGGAGTGGAGAGGAGGGTAGAGGAGTGGAGTGGAGGGTAGAGGAGTGGAGAGGAAGGTAGAGAAGGGTTGAGGAGTGGAGAGGAGAAGAAGCTAGAGGAGTGGAGAGGAAGGTAGAGGAGAGGAAGGTAGAGAAGAGGAAGATAGATGAGTGGAGAGGATGGTAGAGGAGTGAAGTGGAGAGGAGTGGAGAGGAAGGTAGAGAAGGGTAGAGGAGTGTAGAGGAGAGGAAGGGAGTGGAGTGTAAGGTAGAGGAGTGGAGTGGAAGGTAGAGGAGTGGAGTGGAAGGTAGAGGAGTGGAGAGGAATGGAGAGGAGAGGAATATAGAGGAGAAGAAGGTAGAGGAGTGGAGAGGATATGAAATGTAGAGGGGTGGAGAGGAGAGGGAAGGTGAGAGGGAGAGAAGAGGAGAGGAGAGAGAAAGGGGAGGGAGTTGATGAGGATTGAAAGGAGAGGAGCTTGTTTTCTCAGCACCTCCTGTCAGGACTCAACTACCATTGTCATAATCATTGGTGTGGTGTGAATGAATAAAGGTGATGCGTGCATCTGTACCAGCACCACTGATGAAGGACCTGGCTAATTATCAAACAGACCTAGTTGAAACTTTCATAGGAAGGAGACGAGAGAAAGAAGGAGGGAAAGAGGGAGAGACATAGGAAGGAGACGGGAGAGAGAGGAGGGGGGAAAGAAGGAGAGACATAGGAGAGAGAGTAAGAGAGAGAAGGAAGGAAAGAGGGAGAAACATAGGAGAGAGAGAGGAGGGAAAGAGGGAGAGACAGGAGAGAGAGTAAGAGAGAGAAGGAGGGAAAGAGGGAGAGACATAGGAAGGAGATGGGAAAGAGGGAGAAACATGAGAGAGAGTAAGAGATAGAGAAGGAGGGAAAGAGGGAGAGACATAGGAGAGGGAGTAAGAGAGAGAGAAGGAAGGAAGGAAAGAGGGAGAAACATGTAAGAGGGCGAGAAGGAAAGAATGAGGGAGAAACATTGGAAGGAGACTGGAGAGAGAGAGAGAAGAGGGAGAGACATAGGAGAGAGTAAGAGGGAGAGAGTAAGAGGGAGAGAAGGAGGGAAAGAGGGATACACATAGGAAGGAGACGGGAGAGAGAGAAGGAGACATAGGAGAAAGAGTAAGAGGGAGAGAGGAGGGAAAGAGGGAAAAACATAGGAGAGAGAGAGAGGAGGGAAAGAGGGAAAACATAGGAGAGAGAGAGAGGAGGGAAAGAGGGAGAGAGAGTAAGAGAGAGGAGGGAAAGAGGGACAGACATGAGAGAGAGTAAGAGATAGAGAAGGAGGGAAAGAGGAAGAGACATAGGAGAGGCAGTAAGAGATAGAGAAGGAGGGAAAGAGGAAGGGACATAGGAGAGGCAGTAAGAGATAGAGAAGGAGGGAAAGAGGAATAGACATAGGAGAGGCAGTAAGAGATAGAGAAGGAGGGAAAGAGGAAGAGACATAGGAGAGGCAGTAAGAGATAGAGAAAGAGGGAAAGAGGAAGAGACATAGGAGAGGCAGTAAGAGATAGAGAAGGAGGGAAAGAGGAAGAGACATAGGAGAGGCAGTAAGAGATAGAGAAGGAGGGAAAGAGGAAGAGACATAGGAGAGGCAGTAAGAGATAGAGAAGGAGGGAAAGAGGAAGATACATAGGAGAGGCAGTAAGAGATAGAGAAGGAGGGAAAGAGGAAGAGACATAGGAGAGGCAGTAAGAGATAGAGAAGGAGGGAAAGAGGAAGAGACATAGGAGAGGCAGTAAGAGATAGAGAAGGAGGGAAAGAGGAATAGACATAGGAGAGGCAGTAAGAGATAGAGAAGGAGGGAAAGAGGAAGAGACATAGGAGAGGCAGTAAGAGATAGAGAAGGAGGGAAAGAGGAATAGACATAGGAGAGAGAGAAGGAAGGAAAGACGGAGAAATATTGGAAGGAGACGGGAGAGAGAGAGAAGACGGAGAAACATAGGAAGGAGACGGGTGAGAGAGAGGAGGGAAAGAGGGAGAAACATAGGAGAGAGAGTAACTGACAGAGAAGGAGAGAAAGAGGGAGAGACATAGGAAGGAGACGGGCGAGAGAGAGGAGGGAAAGAGAGAGAAACATAGGAGAGTAAGAGAGAGAGAAGGAGAGAAAGAGGGAGAGACAAGAGAGAGAGGAGGGAAAGAGGGAGAGACATAGGAGAGGGAGTAAGAGATAGAGAAGGAGGGAAAGAGGAAGAGACATAGGAGAGGCAGTAAGAGATAGAGAAGGAGGGAAAGAGGAAGAGACATAGGAGAGGCAGTAAGAGATAGAGAAGGAGGGAAAGAGGAAGAGACATAGGAGAGGCAGTAAGAGATAGAGAAGGAGGGAAAGAGGAAGAGACATAGGAGAGGCAGTAAGAGATAGAGAAGGAGGGAAAGAGGAATAGACATAGGAGAGAGAGAAGGAAGGAAAGACGGAGAAATATTGGAAGGAGACGGGAGAGAGAGAGAAGACGGAGAAACATAGGAAGGAGACGGGTGAGAGAGAGGAGGGAAAGAGGGAGAAACATAGGAGAGAGAGTAACTGACAGAGAAGGAGAGAAAGAGGGAGAGACATAGGAAGGAGACGGGCGAGAGAGAGGAGGGAAAGAGAGAGAAACATAGGAGAGTAAGAGAGAGAGAAGGAGAGAAAGAGGGAGAGACAAGAGAGAGAGGAGGGAAAGAGGGAGAGACATAGGATAGGGAGTAAGAGAGAGAGAAGGAGAGAAAGAGGGAGAGACAGGAGAGGGAGTAAGAGAGAGAGGAGGGAAAGAGAGAGAAACGTAGGAGAGTAAGAGAGAGAGAAGGAGGGACAGAGAACGATGGTTGAAGAATGGAGATGGGAAGAGAATCATGGCAACAGATGAAGAGAGAGAAAGGTATCGAGGGAGAGAGAGAAAAGGAAAGGAGTGTGCGAGAGAAAAGGAAAGGAGTGTGTGAGAGAATAGGAAAGGAGTGTGTGAGAGAAAAGGAAAGGAGTGTGTGAGAGAAAAGGAAAGGAGTGTGTGAGAGAAAAGGAAAGGAGTGTGTGAGAGAAAAGGAAAGGAGTGTGTGAGCTCCGTACGCTTCCCTCCTCTGTCACGAGTATCTTCCTGAACACAAAGACACACTGACACACTTCCAACCCGCTGTGTATCTGTGAGAGCTCCACTGCCCAGAGGATTCTCGCTCTCTGTCTCGCTGTCTCTCGCTCTCTATTTCAATTCAATTAAGGGCTTTATTGGCATGGGAAACACATTTACATTGCCAACACAAGTGAAGTAGATAATAAGCAAAAGTGAAATAAACAATACAAATGAACAGTAAACATTACACTCACAGAAGTTCCAAAAGAATGAACCCATTTCAAATGTCATATTATGTATATATACAGTGCTGTAATGATATGCAAATAGTTAAAGTACAAAAGGGAAAAAAAAAGAAAAAAAATGGGTTGTATTTACAATGGTGTTTGTTCTTCACTGGTTGACCTTTTCTTGTGGAAACAGGTGACACATCTTGCTGCTGTGATGGCACACTGGTATTTCACCCAATAGATATGGGAGTTTATGAATATGTGGGACTGATGTTTAGGCCAAGGTATGTATAGTTTTTTCTGTGCTCTAGGGCAACGGTATCACGATGGAATTTGTATTTGTGGTCCTGGCGATTGGACCTTATTTGGAAAAGCATTATTTTTGTCTTACTGAGATTTACTGTCAGGGCCCAGGTCTGACAGGATCTGTGCAGAAGATCTAGGTGCTGCTGTAGGCCCTCCTTAGTTGGGGACAGAAGCACCAGATCATCAGCAAACAATAGACATTTGACATCAGATTCTAGTAGGGTGAGGCCGGGTGCTGCAGACTGTTCTGTTGCCCTCGCCAATTGGTTAATATATCAAATCAAGATCAAATCAAATGTATTTATATAGCCCTTCGTACATCAGCTGATATCTCAAAGTGCTGTACAGAAACCCAGCCTAAAACCCCAAACAGCAAGCAATGCAGGTGTAGAAGCACTGCAGTAGTCTAACCTAGAAGTGACAAAAGCATGGATTAATTTTTCTACATAATTTTTGGGCAGAAAGTTTCTGATTTTTGCAATGTTACGTAGATGGAAAAAAGCTGTCCTTGAAATGGTCTTGATATGTTGTTTGCTGGTGATCTGGAGTTTGGTACACATTGGGTGGGTAGAGAGCCGTTTATTATTTTCAACATAGGAGGGCCAAGCACACGAAGCAGCTCTTTCAGTAGTTTAGTTGGAATAGGGTCCAGTATGCAGCTTGAAGGTTTAGAGGCCATGATTATTTTCATCATTGTGTCAAGAGATATAGTACTAAAACACTTGAGTGTCTCTCTTGATCCTAGGTCCTGGGAGTGTTGTGCAGACTTAGGACAACTGAGCTTTGAAGGAATACGCAGATTTAAAGAGGAGTCCGTAATTTGCTTTCTAATAATCATAATCTTTTCCTCAAAGAAGTTCATGAATTTATCACTGCTAAAGTGAAAGTCATCCTCTCTTGGGGAATGCTGCTTTTTAGTTAGCTTTGCGACAGTATCGAAAAGGAATTTCGGATTGTTCTTATTTTCCTCAATTAAGTTAGAAAAATAGGATGATCGAGCAGCAGTAAGGGATCTTCGGTACTGCACGGTACTGTCTTTCCAAGCTAGTCGGAAGACTTCCAGTTTGGTGTGGAGCCTTTTCCGTTCCAATTTTCTGGAAGCTTGCTTCAGAGCTTGGGTATTTTCTGTGTACCAGGGAGCTAGTTTCTTATGAGAAATGTTTTTCGTTTTTAGGGATGCAACTGCATCTAGGATATTGCGCAGGGTTAAATTGAGTTCCTCAGTTAGGTGGTTAACTGATTTTTGTCCTCTGGCGTCCTTGGGTAGACAGAGGGAATCTGGAAGGACATCAAGGAATCTTTGTGTTGTCTGTGAATTTGATTTTCCTTGGTTGGGGTCTGAGCAGATTATTTGTTGCAATTGCAAACGTAATAAAATGGTGGTCCGATAGTCCAGGATTATGAGGAAAAACATTAAGATCCACAACATTTATTCCATGGGACAAAACTAGGTCCAGCGTATGACTGTGACAGTGAGTGGGTCCAGAGACATGTTGGACAAAACCCACTGAGTCGATGATGGCTCCGAAAGCCTTTTGGAGTGGGTCTGTGGACTTTTCCACGTGAATATTAAAGTCACCAAAGATTATTTTGAGATGTGAGGCATCATGATATCTTTCAATAATGACAGGAATGGAGGTGGTCTTTATCCTAGTGAGATTGCTAAGGCGAACACCGCCATGTTTAGTTTTGCCCGACCTAGGTCGAGGCACAGACACGCTCTCAATGGTGATAGCTGAGCTGTCGACACTGACTGTGCTAGTGGCAGACTCCACTATGCTGGTAGGCTGGCTAACAGCCTGCTGCCTGGCCTGCACCCTATTTCATTGTGGAGCTAGAGGAGTTAGAGCCCTGTCTATGTTGGTAGATAAGATGAGAGCACCCCTCCAGCTAGGATGGAGTCCGTCACTCCTCAGCAGGTCAGGCGTGGTATATATGTTGAAGAGGGTGGGGCTTAAGCTGCATCCCTGTCTCACCCCCGGCCGTGTGGAAAGAAAGGTGTGTTTATTTGCCAATTTTAACCACACACTTGTTGTTGGTGTACATGGATTTTATAATGTTGTATGTTTTTCCCCCAACACCACTTTCCATTGACCCTTATGTCAAAATGAGCCAAACGCTTTTTTGAAATCAACAAAACATGATAAGACTTTTACTTTGTTTTGGTTTATTTAAATTAGGATTCTTTCTTATAGGGCCAAAAAATAGAAATGGTTTACCCATACATCTCCATTTTGGATAGATTTTAATTTCACCTTTATTTAACCAGGTAGGTAAGTTGAGAACAAGTTCTCATTTACAATTGCGACCTGGGCAAGATAAAGCAAAGCAGTTTGACACATACAACAACACAGAGTTACACATGGAGTAAAACAAATATACTGTCAATAATACAGTAGAAAAATAAGTCTATATACGATGTGGGCAAATGAGGTGAGATAAGGGAGGTAAAGTAAATACAATATAGCAAGTAAAACACTGCAATGGTAGATTTGCAGTGGAAGAATGTGCAACATAGAGAGAAATAATGGGGTGCAAAGGACCAAAATAAATAAATACAGTAGGGGAAGAGGTAGTTGTTTGGGCTAAATTATAGATGGGCTAAGTACAGGTGCAGTAATCTGTGAGCTGCTCTGACAGCTGGTGCTTAAAGCTAGTGAGGGAGATATGTGTTTCCAGTTTCAGAGATTTTTGTAGTTCGTTCCAGTCATTGGCAGCAGAGAACTGGAATAGAGGCGGCCAAAGGAAGAATAGGTTTTGGGGGTGACCAGAGAGATATACCTGCTGGAGCGCATGCTACAGGTGGGTGCTGCTATGGTGACCAGCGAGCTGAGATAAGGGGGGACTTTACCTAGCAGGGTCTTGTAGATGACCTGGAGCCAGTGGGTTTGGCGACGAGTATGAAGCGAGGGCCAGCCAACGAGAGTTTACAGGTCACAGTGATGGGTAGTATATGGGGCTTTGGTGACAAAATGCATGGCACTGTGATACACTGCATCCAATGTATTGAGTAGAAGTTGAGGATCGGTAGGATGGTCAGTTTTACAAGGGTATGTTTGGCAGCATGAGTGAAGGATGCTTTGTTGCGAAATAGGAAGCCAATTCTAGATTTAACTTTAGATTGGAGATGTTTGATGTGAGTCTGGAAGGAGAGTTTACAGTCTAACCAGACACCTAGGTATTTGTCCACATGATGTTGGACGGGCGGGCAGGTGCACGCAGCAATCGGTTGAAGAGCATGCATTTAGTTTTACTTGTATTTAAGAGCAATTGGAGGCCACAGAAGGAGAGTTGTATGGCATCGAAGCTCATCTGGAGGGTTGTTAACCTGTTACTCCTACCCCCTACTTTTTCGAACATTCTGTTAAAAATCGCGCAACATTTCAGCGCCCTGTTACTCAGGCCAGGAATATAGTATATGCATATGATTAGTATGTGTGGATAGAAAACACTCAGACGTTTATAAAACTGGTTAAATCACGGCTGTGACTATAACAGAACGTGCGTTTCATCGAAAAGTGCAGGAAAATCTTATCACTGAAAGTGGAAAAATATATCCATCCGCCGCTTCAATCCATTGTTATGGGCGAACGACATTAAATAGGGCTGAGGTTGCAGTACCTACAGCTTCCACATGATGTCAACAGTCTTGTCATTTGCCAATTCTTTGTTTCTTGGTCAAACGAACAAGAGACAGGCTTTTTCTTCAGGTCTCCGACCGGATATTTTGGTTGAGAAATACACGGACATTATTTCCAGACGGACCTCTATAGAAAACACTTTGTCTCGTGATTAATTTGATCGCTTATTAACGTTTACTTAGCGGAAGGAAGTTTAGCGAGGGGAATGAAATGTGCCGCCTTAGAGACCCTATCGACAACCGTAAGAATCACAGTCTTCCCCGCAGACAAAGGCAGACCGGTAATGAAGTCTAGGGCGATGTGAGACCATGGTCGAGAAGGAATGGGGAGCGGTCTGAGACGACCGGCAGGAGGAGAGTTACCTGACTTAGTCTGCGCGCAGTCCGAACAAGCAGCCACGAAACGGTGCGTGTCACACTCCTGAGTCGGCCACCAAAAGCGCTGGCGAATAGACGCAAGAGTGCCTCGAACACCGGGATGACCAGCTAACTTGGCAGAGTGAGCCCACTGAAGAACAGCCAAACGAGTGGAAACAGGAACGAAAAGAAGGTTACTAGGACAAGCGCGCGGCGACGCAGTGTGCGTGAGTGCTTGCTTAACCTGTCTTTCAATTCCCCAGACTGTCAACCCGACAACACGCCCATAAGGAAGAATCCCCTCGGGATCAGTAGAAGCCACAGAAGAACTGAAAAGACGGGATAAGGCATCAGGCTTGGTGTTCTTGCTACCCGGACGGTAAGAAATCACAAACTCGAAACGAGCGAAAAACAACGCCCAACGAGCTTGACGAGCATTAAGTCGTTTGGCAGAACGGATGTACTCAAGGTTCTTATGGTCTGTCCAAACGACAAAGGAACGGTCGCCCCCTCCAACCACTGTCGCCATTCGCCTAGGGCTAAGCGGATGGCGAGCAGTTCGCGGTTACCCACATCATAGTTGCGTTCAGATGGCGACAGGCGATGAGAAAAATAAGCGCAAGGATGAACCTTATCGTCAGACTGGAAGCGCTGGGATAGAATGGCTCCCACGCCTACCTCTGAAGCGTCAACCTCGACAATGAATTGTCTAGTGACGTCAGGAGTAACGAGGATAGGAGCGGACGTAAAACGTTCTTTTAGAAGATCAAAAGCTCCCTGGGCGGAACCGGACCACTTAAAACACGTCTTGACAGAAGTAAGAGCTGTGAGAGGGGCAGCAACTTGACCGAAATTACGAATGAAACGCCGATAGAAATTAGCGAAACCTAGAAAGCGCTGCAACTCGACACGTGACCTTGGAACGGGCCAATCACTGACAGCTTGGACCTTAGCGGAATCCATCTGAATCCCTTCAGCGGAAATAACGGAACCGAGAAAAGTAACGGAGGAGACATGAAAAGAGCACTTCTCAGCCTTCACGTAGAGACAATTCTCTAAAAGGCGCTGTAGAACACGTCGAACGTGCTGAACATGAATCTCGAGTGACGGTGAAAAAAATCAGGATATCGTCAAGATAGACAAAAACAAAGATGTTCAGCATGTCTCTCAGAACATCATTAACTAATGCCTGAAAAACAGCTGGCGCATTGGCGAGACCAAACGGCAGAACCCGGTACTCAAAATGCCCTAACGGAGTGTTAAACGCCGTTTTCCACTCGTCCCCCTCTCTGATGCGCACGAGATGGTAAGCGTTACGAAGGTCCAACTTAGTAAAGCACCTGGCTCCTGCAGAATCTCGAAGGCTGATGACATAAGGGGAAGCGGATAACGATTCTTAACCGTTATGTCATTCAGCCCTCGATAATCCACGCAGGGGCGCAGAGTACCGTCCTTCTTCTTAACAAAAAAAAACCCCGCCCCGGCCGGAGAGGAAGAAGGCACTATGGTACCGGCGTCAAGAGACAGACAAATAATCCTCGAGAGCCTTACGTTCGGGAGCCGACAGAGAGTATAGTCTACCCCGAGGAGGAGTGGTCCCCGGAAGGAGATCAATACTACAATTATACGACCGGTGAGGAGGAAGGGAGTTGGCTCGGGACCGACTGAAGACCGTGCGCAGATCATGATATTCCTCCGGCACTCCTGTCAAATCGCCAGGTTCCTCCTGAGAAGTGGGGACAGAAGAAACGGGAGGGATGGCAGACATTAAACACTTCACATGACAAGAAACGTTCCAGGATAGGATAGAATTACTAGACCAATTAATAGAAGGATTATGACAAACTAGCCAGGGATGACCCAAAACAACAGGTGTAAAAGGTGAACGAAAAATCAAAAAAGAAATAGTCTCACTGTGGTTACCAGATACTGTGAGGGTTAAAGGTAGTGTCTCAAATCTGATACTGGGAAGATGACTACCATCTAAGGCGAACATGGGCGTAGGCTTGTCTAACTCTCTGAAAGGAATGTCATGTTTCCGAGCCCATGCTTCGTCCATGAAACAACCCTCAGCCCCAGAGTCTATCAAGGCACTGCATGTAGCACCCGAACCAGTCCAGCGTAGATGGACCGACATAGTAGTACAGGATCTAGATGGAGAGACCTGAGTAGTAGCGCTCACCAGTAGCCCTCCGCTTACTGATGAGCTCTGGCTTTTACTGGACATGAATTATCAAAATGTCCAGCAAGTCCGCAATAGAGGCACAGGCGGTTGGTGATCCTCCGTTCCCTCTCCTTAGTCGAGATGCGAATACCTCCCAGCTGCATGGGCTCAGTCTCTGAGCCAGAGGAGGGAGATGGTTGCGATGCGGAGCAGGGAAACACCGTTGACGCGAGCTCTCTACCACGAGCCTGGTGACGAAGATCTACCCGTCGTTCTATGCGGATGGCGAGAGCAATCAAAGAGTCCACACTTGAAGGAACCTCCCGGGAGAGAATCTCATCTTTAACCACTGCGTGGAGTCCCTCCAGAAAACGAGCGAGCAGCGCCGGCTCGTTCCACTCACTAGAGGCAGCAAGTGTGCGAAACTCAATAGAGTAATCCGTTATGGATCGATCACCTTGGCATAGGGAAGCCAGGGCCCTAGAAGCCTCCCTACCAAAAACTGAACGGTCAAAAACCCGAATCATCTCCTCTTTAAAGTTCTGGTAATTGTTAGAGCAATCAGCCCTTGCCTCCCAGATAGCTGTGCCCCACTCTCGAGCCCGGCCAGTAAGGAGTGAAATGACGTAAGCAACCCGAGCTCTCTCTCTAGAGTATGTGTTGGGTTGGAGAGAGAACACAATATCACACTGGGTGAGAAAGGAGCGGCACTCCGTGGGCTGCCCGGAGTAGCAAGGTGGGTTATTAACCCTAGGTTCCGGAGGCTCGGCAGGCCAGGAAGTAACAGGTGGCACGAGACGAAGACTCTGGAACTGTCCAGAGAGGTCGGAAACCTGAGCGGCCAGGTTCTCCACGGCATGGCGAGCAGCAGACAATTCCTGCTCGTGTCTGCCGAGCATGGCTCCTTGGATCTCGACGGCAGTGTTACGAGCGCTTCTGTCAGCCAAGCAGAAAAAAATTGTTAGTCGCTGGGTCCATTCTTTGGTCGGATCCTTCTGTTATGCAGGTGAATGAGGACCCAAAAGCGACTTGGCGAAAACAGAGTCTTTAATCCAGTAAAGTAAATATACAAACATAAAGCACAACTCCACTCGTAATGACGAGAACAGACTGGAGACTCGATCATGAACTGCAGGTTGCCTCGGGAAGGCACTTGAAGGTAGCAGACTCAGACACCTGCTCACCACGCAGCATCTGAGGGAAACACGACACGACAGGGCGATACACAGACACAGCACGGTGAACAATAGACAAGGATCCGACAGTGCAGAAACGGAAAACAAGGGGAGAAATAGGGACTCTAATCAGGGAAAAAGATAGGGAACAGGTGTGGGAAGACTAAATGATTGATTAGGGGAATAGGAACAGCTGGGAGCAGGAACGGAACGATAGAGAGAAGAGAGAGAGGAAGGGAGAGAGAAAAAGGGGAACGAACCTAAAAAGACCAGCAGGGGGAAAACGAACAGAGGGAAAAGCAAAATGACAAGACAATATAAGACAAAACATGACAAGGGTAGGGTAGCCAGGTGGAAAGCATGGCCAGCCGTAGAAAAATGCTTATTGAAATTCTCAATTATAGTGGATTTATCGGTGGTGACAATGTTTCCTATCCTAGATAACTCTTTGTGTTGTTGTTTGCTTAGTGTTTTCCTATTTTCCCAGAAGTGGTTAGGGTCTATGGATTCTTCAATTACATTGAACTGATTTCTAACATGCTGTTCCTTTTTACATTTACATTTACATTTAAGTCATTTAGCAGACGCTCTTGTCCAGAGCGACTTTTTTCCGTTGTGTATTTCTGTATTGTCTGTGTCTCTATGTGTGGTTTCTCAGTTTCTTTCTTAACTTTTAGCATGCTTCATCAAAACATTTGTCATTGTTGTTAATTTTCTTTGGTTTCCTGTTTGTATTTTTTTGATTTGATAGGGAAGATGAGTGGGCAAATATACTGTTTAGGTTTTCTACTGCCAAGTTGATACCTTCACTATTACTGTGGAATGTTTTCTCCAGGAGTTGTCTAAAAGGGATTGAATTTGTTGTTGCCTAATTGATTTTTGGTAGGTTTTCACACGACTTTCCTTCCATCTATAGAATTTCCCGCAGGTCTGGGAGAGTGTTTCGCTGGTCTGGGCAGGGCGTCTATTGATCTGTTGCCTCTATGTGAGGTGTTGTGACTGAGGATGAGGGTAATGTCCTTTAGTGTCCGGGCGAAGTAGGGTACTGCTGCCTTGTAGAGGTGGACCTGGTCATAGAGGCTGTTCAAATCGAGAGTGGAGTGGTGGGCCAGGAAAACATTTAGTTTTGAGCCCGTCACAGGAAATACTTGCGTTTACCCGCTGTATGGTAGCAGGGTGGAAGTCTTTTTGTGGTAGCAGGGTGGAAGTCTTTTCATGGTAGCAGGGGCGGCAGGGTAGCCTATTGGTTAGAGCGTTGGACTAGTAACCGAAAGGTTGCAAGTTTGAATCCCCGAGCTGACAAGGTACAAATCTGTCGTTGTGCCCATGAACAGGCAGTTAACCCACTGTTCCTAGGCCGTCATTGAAAATAAGAATTTGTTCTTAACTGACTTGCCTAGTAAAATAAAATAAATAAAAAAGCAGGGTGGAGATAACCACTTGTGTGTAAATGGGGAAAGTAGAAGTAGATTTTTCAATCACTCCCTTGAGTGCTGTGGCCACCCTTTCCTGCTGTGCTCTCAGGTCGTTTGTGCCTGTGTGTATTATTATGTGGCTGGGTGACCCTAGTTGGTCCTCAGACAGAATGTCTAGGGTGCGCTGGGTATTTGGGCACCGGAGTTTAAACACTGTGTTTGTTAACAAGTTTATTTAATTATATATATTTCCCGTTTGAGTCCATAAGGAGCTAACAGGGGGGGTGGGATCCCCTGGTCTTGGGGTTCTTCATTTGTCTGTCCCACTGTGTTGTCGACGCTATTGTCCGGGTCAGCCAAGAACTCAGACAACCAATTCAATTCAATTTAAGGGGCTTTATTGGCATGGGAAACATGTGTTAAAATCAGCCAAGACCTCAGAAAAAAAATTGTTAACCTCCACAAGTCCGGTTTATCCTTTGGAGCAATTTCCAAACACCTGAGTGTCCCACGTTCATCTGTACAGACAATAGTACACAAGTATAAACACCATGGGACCACACAGCCATCATACCGGTCAGGAAGGAGACGTGTTCTGTCTCCTAGAGATGAACGTACTTTGGTGCGAAAAGTGCAAATCAATCCCAGAACAACAGCAAAGGACCTTGTGAAGATGCTGGAGGAAACGGGTACAAAAGTATCTATATCTACAGTAAAACAAGTCCTATATTGACATAACCTGAAATGCTGCTCAGCAAGGAAGAAGCCACTGCTCCAAAACCGCCATTAAAAAACCAGACTACAGTTTGCAACTGCACATGGGGACAATGATCGTAGCTTTTGGAGAAATGTCCTCCTGTCTGATGACACAAAAATAGAACTGTTTGGTCATAATGACCATCGTTATGTTTGGGGGATAAAGGTGGAGGCTTGCAAGCCGAAGAACATCCCAACCATGATAAACAGGGGTGCCAGCATCATGTTGTGGGGGTGCTTTGCTGCAGGCGGGATTGGTGCACTTCACAAAATAGATGGCATCATGAGGCTGGGAAATGATGTGGATATATTGAAGCTACATCTCAAGACATCAGTCAGGAAGTTAAAGCTTGGTCGCAAATGGCTCTTCCAAATGGACAATGACTCCAAGCATACTTCCAAATTTGTGGCAAAATGGCTTAAGGACAACAAAGTCAAGGTATTCAAGTGGCCATCACAAAGCCCTGACCTCAATCCTATAGAAAATTTGTGGGCAGAACTGAAAAAGCGTGTGAGAGCAAGGAGGCCTACAAACCTGACTCGGTTACATCAGCTCTGTCAGGAGGAAAGGGCCAAAACATGTATTATGGGAAGCTTGTGGAGGGATACCCGAAACATTTAACCCAAGTTAAACAATTTAAAGGCAATGCTACCAAATTATAATTGAGTGTATGTGAACTTCTGCCCCACTGGGAATGTGATGAAAGAAATAAAAGCGGAAATTAATCATTCTCTCTACTATTATTCTGACATTTCACATTGTTAAAATAAACTGGTGATCCTAACTGACCTAAGACGGGTAATTTCTACTAAGATTAAATGTCAGCAATGGTGAGAAACGTTAAAATGTCAGGAATTGTGAGAAACATGTAAACTTCCGGCTTCAACTGTATGTGTCTCTAATATGGTCATACATTTGGCAGGAGGTTAGGATGTGCAGCTCAGTTTCCACCTCATTTTGTGGGCAGTGTGCACATAGGCAGACCTGGCTCTCAAGAGAAGACAGGCTTAGGCAACATTTCTCAATAGCAAGGCAAATGTCATTGAGCCTGTACATAGTCAAAGTGTTTTTTAAGTTTGAGTCAGTCACAGTGGTCTTGTATTCTTCTCTCTGTTTGGGGCCAAATAGCATCCTAGTTTGCTCTGTTTTTTATGAAGTAATTATATTTTGGTTTGCTCATGGTTTGGTTGGTTGTAATTGTGTTGCTGTCCTGGGGCTCTGTGGGGTCTGTTTGTGTTTATGAACAGAGCCACAGGACCAGCTTGCTTATGGGACTCTTAAAGTTCTCTCTCTCTCTTTTCCCTCCCTCTCTCTGGCTGGAGTTGAAACACTTCTTCTCTTTCACACCACCCCTCTCTCTCTCTCACAACGCATGCACTCTCTCTCACACACACACCTGGTTCCTTTTTCATTATGCAGTGTGTGACTTCATCTCAGCGTGAGAGAGGTCAGTCTTACAGCGGGTTCGTTTCATGTGCAGGAGTTAGTGTCACAGCAGTTGGTCACTCACACCTCCCCCTCTCTTCTCTAGTGATCACACTCAGAAACCATTTTGACACTATCCCTGCTGCCCTGACCCCAAGAGCTGTGGGAGATTCATGACTTACTTTTTTTCTCTCCGTCTACTTTATTTCTCTGTTCTCTCTCTGTTCTCATGACTGCAGGTGCTCTCAGCATAAAAATGTGTTCACCTCACTCTGGCCTGCAAAGCTTTCTCACAAGGAGGACATTTATTATCAGCCCTGGTCCTGACCAAGAGGCCACAACATGTTCTTTCTTGCTCTTGCTTTCCAGCTTTTATTTTGTCCCTCCTTCTCTCCTCTCTCTCTGCCTCTTTTTAAGCTAGCTCTCATCGTCTCTCCTCTCTCTTTTAGCTGGCTTTGTCTCTCCCTCTTTTTCTCTCTCGTCTCTCCTCTCTTTTTAAGCCACCTCTCTGCCTCTTTTTTAGTTCTCATCGTCTCTCCTCTCTCTCTTTTTAAGCCACCTCTCATCGTCTCTCTCTGCTCTCTTTTTAGCTCTCATCGTCTCTCCTCTCCTCTCTTTTGCCACCTCTCATCGTCTCTCTCTCTGCCTCTTTTTAAGCTAGCTCTCATCGTCTCTCCTCTCTCTCTTTTTAAGCCACCTCTCATCGTCTCTCTCTCTGCCTCTTTTTAAGCTAGCTCTCATCGTCTCTCCTCTCTCTCTTTTTAAGCCACCTCTCATCGTCTCTCCTCTCTGCCTCTTTTTAAGCTAGTTCTCATCGTCTCTCCTCTCTCTCTTTTTTTCATCGTCTCTCTCTCTGCCACTAGCTCTCATCGTCTCTCTCTCTCTTTTTAAGCCACCTCTCTGCCTCTTTTTAGCTCTCATCGTCTCTCCTCTCTCTCTTTTTAAGCCACCTCTCATCGTCTCTCCTCCATCTCTCATTTTCTCTGTCTCTCCCTTAATAACATGGATGAGTTTCATCCTTTGTTCCTCTCATCCAGTGTCTATTTTAGTTAGTCCATAGTTGAGTGTCCTGTTGGTGGAGACAGAGATGTCTCAGGAACAAGGATAAAACACATGTCAACAATACTGACATGCTTAACAGCTTTTATTTTCCTTATCGTAGCTTGTTCTGAATCCTTGACACATTACCACATGTCTCAAAGTCCCAAAAGGCATTCTTCTCTGTACGATAACATTGTTTTTGCACTCCGTTCTCCCAAAAGGCTTTATTTTAGACAATAACAATGTTTCTTTCCTCTGTGCTCTGGTACAGATGTTTTGAAATCCCATTGTATCATGGGTTCCCCTCGTGAGTGTCACACATTGTCTGTGTTTGGCTCAGACCCACTGATGTGTGGCTGATTAGCAACACCACAGATGTTGATTAGTGGAGCAGCTAGCGTAGCAGCTAGCGCAGCGGAGTGGAGCAGCTAGCGTAGCTGAGTGGAGCTCGGAGACTAATGGCTGAGATGGGATTCTAGCAATTAATTAAATTAATTACTTAAAAATCATACAATGTGACTTTCTGGATTTTTGTTTTAGATTCCGTCTCTCACAGTTGAAGTGTACCTATGATAAAAAATTACAGACCTCTACATGCTTTGTAAGTAGGAAAACCTGCAAAATCAGTAAGT
>NC_060173.1:11758949-11793949 GCF_021184085.1 Oncorhynchus gorbuscha
AACACTGACCCACCCCTCATCTTCTCACCCAACACTGACCCACCCTCATCTTCTCACCCAACACTGACCCACCCCTCATCTTCTCACCCAACACTGACCCACCCCTCATCTTCTCACCCAACACTGACCCACCCGCCCATCTTCTCACCCAACACTGACCCACCCGTCCATCTTCTCACCCAACACTGACCCACCCGCCCATCTTCTCACCCAACACTGACCCACCCGCCCATCTTCTCACCCAACACTGACCCACCCGCCCATCTTCTCACCCAACACTGACCCACCCGCCCATCTTCTCACCCAACACTGACCCACCCGCCCATCTTCTCACCCAACACTGACCCACCCGCCCATCTTTTCACCCATGAGGGGGCTCTTCATAATGAGTTTAATCATTTCCACCAACTCGCACCTCTCTCTCGTCCTCTTGCTTTCTTCCTCTCTTTCTCTAACTCTCTCTTCCTCTCTTTCTCTCGCTTTCTTCCTCTCTTTCTCTAACTCTCTCTCTTTCTCTCTCTCTCTTACTCTCTTTCTCTCTCTCTCTACCACACTCTTTCTCTAACTCTCTCTCTCTAACTAAATCTCTATTCTCTTTTTCTCTCACTCACTCTTTCTCTCACTCACTCACTCCCTCCCTCCCTCCCTCCCTCCCTCCCTCCCTCCCTCCCTCCCCCTCCCTCCCTCCCTCCCTCCCTCCCTCCCTCCCTCCCTCCCTCCCTCCCTCCCTCCCTCCCTCCCTCACTCACTCACTCACTCACTCACTCACTCTCTCTCTCTCTCACTCCCTCTTTCTCTCACTCCCTCTCTCTCATCTCTTCTATTTAATCTCTAGGTACATGTAGCTTCAGTGTGTGTGTGTGTGCTTGTGTTGTGTGACATGTTTACCCGACCTGAGTGTTGATGGGGGCAAGGCCTGCTGGTGGGTTAAATGAACTGTTACAGTGCCTCCCCTGAATGGCAAATTGACTCCTGAAACCGTAGCACACCTGGTAATTGTAATGCATACAAAAACACAAGACAAACAAACATATCTTGATTAGAAACACCTGGTGCTGGTGTTTGAAGAGCGCGTCCTGCAGATGAATTAAGTGATTCCAGACACGACACACTAACTGATTAATCATTCAGGTGCCTCTCAAAGTTTCTTGAGAACATTTTGTTGATGAACATAGCGAGGATCTTGTCACAAACACTAGAGTAATACTCATTTGTCTGCACTTATGAAGTATCTTGACTTCACAAGGATGTACCCAGCTGACTATGTCTATGGGTCCGGAGAGACACAACAGGTGTAGACTTTACTGTGAAATTACAAGCCCTTAATCAACAATGCAGTTCAAGATATAGAGTTAAGAAAATATTTACTAAATAAAGTAAAACATTTAATTAAAAGTAACATAATAAAATAACAATAACAAGGCTATATAGAGGGGGTACCGGTACCTAGTCAATGTGCAGATTTGTCGAGGTAATTTGTCGAGGTAATTTGTACATGTAGGTAGGGGTAAAGTCACTATGCATAGATAATAAACAGCGAGTAGCAGCAGTGCAAAAACAAAGGGGGGGTCAATGTAAATAGTCCGGGTGGCCATTTGATTAATTGTTCAGCAGTCTTATGGCTTGGGGGTAGAAGCTGTGCGTGCGGGTGGGCGGGCATGCGTGAGAGAGAGGGGAGAAGAGAGAGGGGGAGAGAGAGTCGGACACACTTGAGAGCTCATCGTGATCTGAACAGCACCTCTTGTGGAGAGACGAGGTGTCAAGGTGTGCATCTGAAATGGCAAACTAGTCCAGAGTAGAGGTCGACCGATTAATCGGAATGGCTGATTAATTTGGGCCAATTTCAAGTTTTCATAACAATCGGAAATCGGTATTTTTGGGCGCTGATTTGCCGATTTTTAAAATTGAATCTTTATTTAACTCGGCAAGTCAGTTAAGAACACATTCTTATTTTCAATGACGGCCTAGGAACGGTGGGTTAACTGCCTCGTTCAGGGGCAGAACGACAGATTTTCACCTTGTCAGCTTGGGGGAGCTAATCTTGCAACCTTACAGTTAACTAGTCCAACGCAATAACGACCTGCCTCTCTCTCGTTGCACTCCACAAGGAGACTGCCTGTTACGCGAATGCAGTAAACCAAGGTAAGTTGCTAGCTAGCATTAAACAATCAATCATAATCACTAGTTAACTACACATGGTTGATGATATTACTAGATATTATCTAGTGTGTCCTGTGTTGCATATAATCTGACTGGGAGGGAGAGAGAGAGAGAAGAGGGAGGGGTGGAGAGGTGATGACGAGGAGAGAGGGGTGGAGAGGTGATGACGAGGAGGGAGGGGTGGAGACGTAATGACGAGGAGGGAGGGGTGGAGAGGTGATGACGAGGAGGGAGGGGTGGAGAGGTGATGACGTGGAGGGAGGGGTGGAGAGGTGATGACGTGGAGGGAGGGGTGGAGAGGTGATGATGAGTAGAGAGGGGTGGAGAGGTGATGACGTGGAGGGAGGGGTGGAGAGGTGATGATGAGGAGGGAGGGGTGGAGAGGTGATGACGAGGAGGGAGGGGTGGAGAGGTGATGACGAGTAGAGAGGGTTGGAGAGGTGATGACGAGGGGTGGAGAGGTGATGACGAGTAGAGAGGGTTGGAGAGGTGATGACGAGGGGTGGAGAGGTGATGACGAGGAGAGAGGGGTGGAGAGGTGATGACGAGGAGGGAGGGGTGGAGAGGTGATGACAGGGGGAGGGAGGGATGGAGAGGTGACTGTGTCTGATGACAGGGGAAAGGAGGGATAGATAGTTGACTGTGTCTGTTAAAAAGGGGAGGGAGGGATGGAGAGTTGACTGTGTCTGATGACAGGGGAGGGAGGGATGGAGAGTTGACTGTGTCTGATGACAGGGGGAGGGAGGGATGGAGAGTTGACTGCGTCTGATGACAGGGGAGGGAGGGATAGAGAGTTGACTGTGTCTGATGACAGGGGAGGGAGGGATAGAGAGTTGACTGTGTCTGATGACAGGGGAGGGAGGGATGGAGAGTTGACTGTGTCTGATGACAGGGGAGGGAGGGATAGAGAGTTCACTGTGTCTGATGACAGGGGGAGGGAGGGGGAGAGTTGACAGTGGGGGAGGGGGGTGACTGGGGGTGATGGTGGGGCAGGGGGAGAGGTGTCTGCGGGTCATGACAAGGGCTGGGATGGGTGGAGAGCAATTAGATTAATTTATACAAAGGCAGCGCTTGCCAAGGACGTAGGCAACTCCCTGCTGATCCAATGTAACACTAGAACAAAACCAAATGTCTCTCACTAGTGGAAAGCAGAGGGAGACATGGGGGAGGCATGGGGGAAACAAGGGGGAGACATGGGGGAGTCTTGTGGGAGACCCGGGAGACCAGGGGAGGCATGGGGAGACCAGGGGAGGCATGGGGGAGACCAGGGGAGGCATGGGGGAGACCAGGGGAGGCATGGGGAGACCAGGGGAGGCATGGGGGAGACCAGGGGAGGCATGGGGGAGACCAGCTGAGGCATGGGGGAAACCAGGGGGGCATGAGGGAGACCAGGGGAGACCAGGGGAGACCAGGTGAGACATGGGGAGACCAGGTGAGACCAGGTGAGACATGAGGGAGACCAGGTGAGACATGGGGGAGACCAGGTGAGACCAGGTGAGACATGGGGAGACCAGGGGGAGACCAGGTGAGACATGGGGGAGACCAGGTGAGACATGGGGGAGACATGGGGGAGACCAGGGGGAGACCAGGTGAGACATGGGGGAGACCAGGGGGAGACCAGTTGAGACATGGGGGAGACCAGGTGAGACATGGGGGAGACCAGGTGAGACCAGGTGAGACATGGGGGAGACCAGGTGAGACATGGGGGAGACCAGGGGAGGCATGGGGGAGACATGGGGGAGACCAGGGGAGGCATGGGGGAGACATGGGGGAAGGCTGGGGGGAAGGCAGGAGGGATGGATAAGAGGAGGGCATCTGGTCCACATTCACCCAGTGTTTTATAGTGAGATGAGACCCCTGTTTTATAGTGAGATGAGACCCCTGTTTTATAGTGAGATGAGACCGGTGTTTTATAGTGAGATGAGACCGGTGTTTTATAGTGAGATGAGACCAGTGTTTTATAGTGAGATGAGACCAGTGTTTTATAGTTAGATGAGACCCCTGTTTTATAGTGAGATGAGACCCCTGTTTTATAGTGAGATGAGACCCGTGTTTTATAGTGAGATGAGACCAGTGTTTTATAGTGAGACGAGACCAGTGTTTTATAGTGAGATGAGACCAGTGTTTTATAGTGAGATGAGACCAGTGTTTTATAGTGAGATGAGACCAGTGTTTTATAGTGAGATGAGACCAGTGTTTATAATGAGATGAGACCAGTGTTTTATAATGAGATGAGACCAGTGTTTTATAGTGAGATGGGACCACTGTTTTATAGTGAGATGAGACCAGTGTTTTACAATGAGATGAGACCAGTGTTTTATAATGAGATGAGACCAGTGTTTTATATTGAGATGAGACCAGTGTTTTATAGTGAGATGAGACCAGTGTTTTATAATGAGATGAGACCAGTGTTTTATAATGAGATGAGACCAGTGTTTTATATTGAGATGAGACCAGTGTTTTATAGTGAGATGAGACCAGTGTTTTATAGTGAGATGAGACCAGTGTTTTATAGTGAGATGAGACCAGTGTTTTATAATGAGATGAGACCAGTGTTTTATAATGAGATGAGACCAGTGTTTTATAGTGAGATGAGACCAGTGTTTTATAGTGAGATGAGACCAGTGTTTTATAATGAGATGAGACCAGTGTTTTATAGTGAGATGAGACCAGTGTTTTATAATGAGATGAGACCCGTGTTTTATAGTGAGATGAGATCAGTGTTTTATAGTGAGATGAGATGAGACCAGTGTTTTATAGTGAGATGAGACCAGTGTTTTATAGTGAGATGAGACCAGTGTTTTATAGTGAGATGAGATCAGTGTTTTATAGTGAGATGAGACCAGTGTTTTATAGTGAGATGAGATGAGACCAGTGTTTTATAGTGAGATGAGATGAGACCAGTGTTTTATAGTGAGATGAGACCAGTGTTTTATAGTGAGATGAGACCAGTGTTTTATAGTGAGATGAGATGAGACCTGTGTTTTATAGTGAGATGAGATGAGACCAGTGTTTTATAGTGAGATGAGACCAGTGTTTTATAGTGAGATGAGACCCCTGTTTTATAGTGAGATTAGACCAATGGCTTGGGAGCAAAGTGTCCGTCCGGCTGTGATTTTCAGGATAATAATTCTACGGATTTAGGAAACATAGAAACGGGAGGAGGGTAAGGGCCCCCCCACCAGGCAATGGCAGGTTATTAGTGAAGTAAGTAAGTAAATAATATAAGCCATATTGAGACAAGAAGAATATCAGACTCAGTGGAAAGGTGCATGACAAATGCTATTTGCCCCAGAACAGCAGTTAGCCAACCTGTTGAAGAGTACATTTACATGCACACTAATAAATCGATATTAAACTGATTATGACAGTAGGCTGAGTATGGCATTAGTCATGTAAACAACTTACTCTGATTAAGACACTTGGTTTTCTGAGCAACCTTTAGAATTATTAGGACATGTAAACAAACACCTTCATCAGAGTCCCAGCTGTGTATTTGACATATAAACACCTTCATCAGAGTTCCAGCTGTGTATTTGATCTACACATGTGTTAACACTTGCAGGGCAGGCTTCCTTCTTTTGCACGAGTGAAGTCAGTTTGGAAAAACTGAAACTATGCACCTTAGAAATAGTTTTCACATACAAACTTTATATGTCCGACCTCAGAATCTGATCAAACGCTTTCTTGAACTGCACTGTTGAATAAGGGCAAGTAAGTATGCATTTCACGGTTAGATCTACACATGCTGTATTCGGCGCAGGTGACAAATAAAGCTTGATTTGAAATCAAGCTCACGGGTCGGCCCTACGTGTATGAGTGGCGTTGTGGGTGGAGCTGTTAAACTACCATCACCAACAGGCCAGACACTGCCCTGGTGTTTGACAGTGAGGCAGCCGTTGGCCATTGAAGGGGAACTGACGGAGAACTGAGCTGGGAGACACAGGAGAGAGGTGACACTAATGGACTCCCACTCTGAGCTACCCTGGCTCACACACACAATCACATGCACACAGACACACACACACGTTTCCCTGTTTAGAGCATAGGATACATAGCTTCAACTGATCACAGAGATTAGAGTTTAATGCATCCTCCTGATTGGCACCACATGTAAACCTAAGAATGTAGAATTAACAAGAAAAGAGGCAAGACACTATGGATGCTGAACACTGTATGTGGGAGAGTCAGGGGACATGAAGCAGATGGCTTCTCACCAGTATGACAGCTAGTGTTTCCCTCTGGAAAGGGAACGGGGGATACCTAGTCAGTTGAAGAGTTGGTGTGTTGGAGGAGTAGTGCTGTGTAGGAGGAGTTTTGCTGTGTGGGAGGAGTTGGTTTCCCCTGGTTTCTTCCTAGGTTCCTTCCTTTCTAGGGAGTTTTTCCTAGCCACCGTGCTTCTACATCTGCATTGTTTGCTGTTTGGGGGTTTTAGGCTGGGTTTCTGTATAGCACTTTGTGACATGGGCTTTATAAATGCATTTGATTAATTGATTTATTGTCCTAGCACCACACGGACAGGTCTCTGACCTCCTCCCTATAGGCTGTGTCATTGTTATCAGTGATCAGACCTACCATTGTTGTGTCAATAACGTAATAATGGTGTTGGACTTGTGCCTGGCTGTGCATTCATGAGTGAACAGAGAGTACAGGAGGGGACTGAGCACGCACCCCTGAGGGGCCCCTGTGTTGAGGATCAGCGTGGCAGATATGTTGTTACCTACACTTACCACCTGGGGGTGGCCCGTCAGGAAGTCCAGGATCCAGTTGCAGAGGGTGGTGTTTAGTCCCAGGGTCCTAAGCGTATTGATGAGCTTTGAGGGCACTATGGTGTTGAACGCTGAGCTGTAGTCATTGAATAGCATTCACACATAGGTGTTCATTTTGTCCAGGTGGGAAAGGGCAGTGTGGAATTCAATAGAGATTGCATCATCTGTGGATCTGTTGGTGCGATATGCAAATTGGAGTGAGTCTAGGGTTTCTGGGATAATGGTGTTGATGTGAGCCGTGACCAGCCTTTCAAAGCACTTCATGGCTGCAGACGTGAGTGCTACGGGTCTGTAGTCATTTAGGCAGGTTACCTTAGTGTTCTTGGGCACAGGCACTGTGGTGGTCTGCTTAAAACATGTTGGTATTACAGACTGGGACAGGGAGAGGTTGAAAATGTCAGTGAAGACACTTACCAGTTGGTAAGTGCATGCTTGCAGTACACATCCTGGTAATCGTCCTGGCCCTGCGGCCTTGTGAATGTTGACCTGTTTAAAGGTCTTACTCACATCGGCTGCGGATAGCGTGATCACACAGTCTTCAGGAACAGTGGTGCTCTCATGCATGTTTCTGTTCCATTTGCATAAAAGTAGTTTAGTTTTTGTCACTGGGCAGCTCTCGGCTGTGCTTCCCTTTGTGGTCTGATGGTTTGCAAGCCCTGCCACATCCGACCAGCATCAGAGCATGTGTAGAACAATTCGATCTTTGTCCTGTATTGACGCTTTGCCTGTTTGATGGTTCGTCAGAGGGCATCCCGCTCCTTGAAAGTGGCAGCTCTGGCCTTTAACTCAGTGTGGATGTTGCCTGTAATCCATGGCTTCTGTTTGGGGTATGTACGTACAGTCACTGTGGGGACGACGTCATCTATGCACTTACTGATGAAGCCAATGACTGATGTGGTGTACAGTACTCCTCAATGCCATTGGAGGAATCACAGAACATATTCCAGTCTGGTGTGTGTAGGAGGAGTTATGGTGTATGTAGGAGGAGTTCTGGTGTGTGTAGGAGGAGTTCTGGTGTGTGTGGGATGAGTTCTGGTGTGTGTAGGAGGAGTTCTGGTGTGTGTTGGAGGAGTTCTGGTGTGTGTAGGAGGAGTTCTGGTGTGTGTAGGAGGAGTTCTGGTGTGTGTAGGAGGAGTTCTGGTGTGTGTAGGAGGAGTTTTGGTGTGTGTAGGAGGAGTTCTGGTGTGTGTTGGAGGAGTTCTGGTGTGTGTAGGAGGAGTTCTGGTGTGTGTAGGAGGAGTTCTGGTGTGTGTAGGAGGAGTTCTGGTGTGTGTAGGAGGAGTTCTGGTGTGTGTAGGAGGAGTTCTGGTGTGTGTAGGAGGAGTTTTGGTGTGTGTAGGAGGAGTTTTGGTGTGTGTGGGAGGAGTTTTGGTGTGTGTAGGAGGAGTTTTGGTGTGTGTGTAGGAGGAGTTTTGGTGTGTGTGTAGGAGGAGTTTTGGTGTGTGTAGGAGGAGTTTTGGTGTGTGTAGGAGGAGTTCTGGTGTGTGTAGGAGGAGTTTTGGTGTGTGTAGGAGGAGTTGTATCCATAGAGACCATTGTATCCATACAATGGTCTCTATGGAGTTGTATCCATAAAGGTCTCTATGTATCCATAGAGACCTTTTTTACATCAGCAGATGTCACAAAGTGCTTTTTCAGAAACTCAGCCTAAAACCCCAAAGAGCAAACAATGCAGATGTAGAAGCACAGTGGCTAGGAAAAACTCCCTGGAAAGGCAGGAACCTCGAGAGGAACCAGGCTCTGAGGGGTGGCCAGTCCTCTTCTGGCTGTACTGGGTAGAGAGGAACCAGGCTCTGAGGGGTGGCCAGTCCTCTTCTGGCTGTACTGGGTAGAGAGGAACCAGGCTCTGAGGGGTGGCCAGTCCTCTTCTGGCTGTACTGGGTAGAGAGGAACCAGGCTCTGAGGGGTGGCCAGTCCTCTTCTGGCTGTACTGGGTAGAGAGGAACCAGGCTCTGAGGGGTGGCCAGTCCTCTTCTGGCTGTACTGGGTAGAGAGGAACCAGGCTCTGAGGGGTGGCCAGTCCTCTTCTGGCTGTACTGGGTAGAGAGGAACCAGGCTCTGAGGGGTGGCCAGTCCTCTTCTGGCTGTACTGGGTAGAGAGGAACCAGGCTCTGAGGGGTGGCCAGTCCTCTTCTGGCTGTACTGGGTAGAGAGGAACCAGGCTCTGAGGGGTGGCCAGTCCTCTTCTGGCTGTACTGGGTAGAGAGGAACCAGGCTCTGAGGGGTGGCCAGTCCTCTTCTGGCTGTACTGGGTAGAGAGGAACCAGGCTCTGAGGGGTGGCCAGTCCTCTTCTGGCTGTACTGGGTAGAGAGGAACCAGGCTCTGAGGGGTGGCCAGTCCTCTTCTGGCTGTACTGGGTAGAGAGGAACCAGGCTCTGAGGGGTGGCCAGTCCACTTCTGGCTGTACTGGGTAGAGAGGAACCAGGCTCTGAGGGGTGGCCAGTCCTCTTCTGGCTGTACTGGGTAGAGAGGAACCAGGCTCTGAGGGGTGGCCAGTCCTCTTCTGGCTGTACTGGGTAGAGAGGAACCAGGCTCTGAGGGGTGGCCAGTCCTCTTCTGGCTGTACTGGGTAGAGAGGAACCAGGCTCTGAGGGGTGGCCAGTCCTCTTCTGGCTGTACTGGGTAGAGAGGAACCAGGCTCTGAGGGGTGGCCAGTCCACTTCTGGCTGTACTGGGTAGAGAGGAACCAGGCTCTGAGGGGTGGCCAGTCCTCTTCTGGCTGTACTGGGTAGAGAGGAACCAGGCTCTGAAGGGGTGGCCAGTCCTCCTCTGCCTGTCAGATGAAGATAAGATAGTAGTGCCTTAGATTTAAATATTTAACAGTTTCATGTTTAACATTTTTGATTAATATGCTTTGGGTACATCAAACATAATGCAACATTTACATTAGTGATTACCATTTGGCTTATAATACTCTTGTTAAGCATTATTATCTCAGTGGAAGTGAAATGTACAAAAACATTTGTAATTCAATTAGAAACGAGCGTCTCTCGCTCGAGTTTCTAATGCTATTGGACTTTCAAATAGATTTTGCAATCGCAATAAATTACCTTTACACTTTCTCTGTGTCGACTGGTGATTCCCCCTGCATTGACGAGGAATTGATTTCTTTTGACAAAAGACTTGGAGTTTTAAAGAGCCTTTGTCACGATCTCATTGAAATGCGCCTCATTATAAAACTAAGGGCCTTCAGAACTGTGTCAGTGTGATTGCAGCACAATAAAGACCTCAAAGCCTCATCTCTGCTTGCTGCCTCAAGCTGTCTATCTCACCCCCAACTCCTATACAGATTACGATCTTAATTTGACCAGTTTCTCACCGCAGGCAAATCATCTGAAATGTTAAAGTGGAAATTACAAACTTTATTGCGGCAGGTAGCCTAGTGGTTAGAGTGGAGGGGCGGCAGGTAGCCTAGTGGTTAGAGTGGAGGGGCGGCAGGTAGACTAGTGGTTAGAGTGGAGGGGCGGCAGGTAGACTAGTGGTTAGAGTGGAGGGGCGGCAGGTAGACTAGTGGTTAGAGTGGAGGGACGGCAGGTAGCCTAGTGGTTAGAGTGGAGGGGCGGTAGGTAGCCTAGTGGTTGGAGTGGAGGGGCGGCAGGTAGCCTAGTGGTTAGAGTGGAGGGGCAGCAGGTAGACTAGTGGTTAGAGTGGAGGGGCAGCAGGTAGACTAGTGGTTAGAGTGTTGGGCCAGTAACCGGAAGGTTGCTGGATTGAATCCCCGAGCTGGCAAGGTACAAATCTGTCCTTCTGCCCCTGAACAAGGCAGTTAACCCACTGATCTCCGGGCACTGTGGATGTCGATCGTCTCACCTCTCTGATTCAAGCAACCCACCACGCTTCTCTGATTCAGAGGGGTTGGGTTAAATACAGAAGTCACATTTCAGTTGAAGGCATTCAGATGTACAACTGGGACACTACAAATGTGCATTTCCTGCTGTACAGGACATTTCTCGCAAAGACAGGGGGATCAAATTAACATCCTACATCTATATGAATTGTTCAAATGTCTCATATATCTAGCCGTACTGAAGTCTAAACACCCCCACAGATTCAAACGCTAGCCAAACACCAACTCCTCACTCACTCACTGAAGCACACCTTCAGCAGAAGGCTGGGATCTAGTGATTGTAGTGCAGCTAATAATAGTCCTTGAAAGCCTAGCATCTCGTCTAGACTCTATTGTGGAGAGCACTGGGCCTTTTAGCGGTGAATGCTACAATGCTAATGTGATCTGTGATGCTGTGTTCATGAAGCCTCTTATCGCTGCCTGCCTTCCTCAGGGTCGCCGTATGTGTGTGTGTGTGTGTCAGCCACCCATCAGCTTGTTGTCAGCGCAGGGCTTATCGGAGGAGCTCCAGAGAGTGACCTGTGGAGTGACACACAGCACGCTGTCTCACCTCTGGGTCTTTGAGTCCACCCCCCCCCCCTTGATCGTCCAGATCCCATGGCCTTCCTCAGCATCGCTCATCCATCCATCCAGACACACACACAAACAAATACTCCCACACACAGTCGCCTCCACACACACAAACAAATACACCCACACACACCCTTCTCCGGGTCAGAGCGGAGGTAAAGAGTCTGAGGCTGGGAATGGGAATGGGGATGGTGATGACGGATCATTCACAGGAAGACCACGTGATGTAGGTGCCTCCTCTATCAACTAGATATCAGATGGGCAGGAGCTGTTCTGCTCTGACTCTGGCCTATTCCTCAAAATGTCACCAGAGATGGTGGAGTCTGATATGTTAAGGCCAGGTGTGAGGGGAAAGCGGACGCTGACTGGTCTTCTTGAATGGTTGTATGGTGTAGATAAGAGGGTGATTCGTCCTACCCTATTCCTCCAGGTCCTCTCATATTTCGCTAGTGTTATAAAGCAAAGAGAAGAGAAGAGAGACAACCTTGTTTCTCCTCTCAACATCCACTAGCTACATAAAAAACAGCAAACAAATGGGAACCACTGTTACTTTTACCTCTTTGGATTAGGACCAAGAAAGTGTCTGTTTGCTGATTATTATCATGTGATTAAAGACACATTGTATCCAGAAGGTCACACTGTTTCCTTTCAGGAAAGCACATTCATTATCGACTGGTTTCAAAGCTGTTTGCAGTACTTTATAGATATCAGTGTATGTCAAATCAAATCAAAGTTTATTTGTCACGTGCGGCGAATACAACAGGTGTAGGTAGACCTTACAGTGAAATGCTGAATACAACAGGTGTAGTAGACCTTACAGTGAAATGCTGAATACAACAGGTGTAGTAGACCTTACAGTGAAATGCTGAATACAACAGGTGTAGTAGACCTTACAGTGAAATGCTGAATACAACAGGTGTAGTAGACCTTACAGTGAAATGCTGAATAAAACAGGTGTAGTAGACTTTACAGTGAAATGCTGAATACAACAGGTGTAGTAGACCTTACAGTGAAATGCTGAATACAACAGGTGTAGTAGACCTTACAGTGAAATACTGAATACAACAGGTGTAGTAGACCTTACAGTGAAATGCTGAATACAACAGGTGTAGTAGACCTTACAGTGAAATGCTGAATACAACAGGTGTAGTAGACCTTACAGTGAAATACTGAATACAACAGGTGTAGTAGACCTTACAGTGAAATGCTGAATACAACAGCTGTAGTAGACCTTACAGTGAAATGCTGAATACAACAGGTGTAGTAGACTTTACAGTGAAATGCTGAATACAACAGGTGTAGGTAGACCTTACAGTGAAATGCTGAATACAACAGGTGTAGTAGACCTTACAGTGAAATGCTGAATACAACAGGTGTAGTAGACTTTACAGTGAAATGCTGAATACAACAGGTGTAGTAGACCTTACAGTGAAATGCTGAATACAACAGGTGTAATAGACCTTACAGTGAAATGCTGAATACAACAGGTGTAGTAGACCTTACAGTGAAATGCTGAATACAACACGTGTAGGTAGACCTTACAGTGAAATGCTGAATACAACAGGTGTAGTCCTTACAGTGAAATGCTGAATACAACAGGTGTAGTAGACCTGACAGTGAAATGCTGAATACAACAGGTGTAGGTAGACCTTACAGTGAAATGCTGAATACAACAGGTGTAGTCCTTACAGTGAAATGCTGACTTACAGGCTCTACCAATAGTGCAAATGGTATGGTATCAATTGTATAATGTTAGTATCTGACATCTTTGCTTGAGGCTACCAGTGGCTTAACACAACTCACATAGTACATCTTAACACAATACAGAGACTTGTAGGTGGTACTTGGGTCATTGTGGAGATAAATGTGGCGGTCAGTTAGCCCCACCCCCTTCTCATTGAGGTGTTGAAATAGGATTTCTCTCACCTCAAATAGTCATATTTTAATCGGTCCAGATGATGTCTTCTTGATAATATGCTAATGAGTTGTGAGGGTCCTTCTGTCTGGGTAAGCACAGCTGATTCACTGAGTGGAGGTGGGGGATACAGCAGTATGTGTACACACACACACACACACACACACACACACACACACACACACACACACACACACACACACACACACACACACACACACACACACACACACACACACACACACACACACACACACACACACACACACACACACACACACACACACACACATGGGCACACACAAACACACGGACACACACACACACGGACACACAGCCATGCATTTCATTAAATCATAAACAATCCGCACTGTCTGGATTTATGCTGTGAATTAAATAGCACTATAGCTTCTCTGTAATGTATTTCTACGGACAGGTTGTACATGCTCATGGTCACTGCCGTTAATAATGAGCCTATCAGAGTCAAAGGTGCAGGAATTTGTTTCTAAAGAACCTTTGATTCATGTTAATTTGGCGCTGTACAACTGAGGAGTGGAAAAACGTCCCGAACGATTCCCGGTTATGGAATGGCAGAGTCAGGAGTTGGTGTAAGCTGCTTGAGTCCATGAAGCTTCCTGGTGTCAACGGTACGGGCTGGTGGAGTTGGTGAGTCCATGAAGCTTCCTGGTGTCAACGGTACGGGCTGGTGGAGTTGGTGAGTCCATGAAGCTTCCTGGTGTCAACGGTACGCGCTGGTGGAGTTGGTGAGTCCATGAAGCTTCCTGGTGTCAACGGTACGCGCTGGTGGAGTTGGTGAGTCCATGAAGCTTCCTGGTGTCAACGGTACGGGCTGGTGGAGTTGGTGAGTCCATGCAGCTTCCTGGTGTCAACGGTACGGGCTGGTGGAGTTGGTGAGTCCATGCAGCTTCCTGGTGTCAACGGTACGGGCTGGTGGAGTTGGTGTACCACCGTGATGCGTGATGCCGTCACGTCATCTTTGACAAACATCCCTGTAGACGTTTCCGAGAAAAGAGAAAACATGATTTTAGAAATTGTTGTAGATTGCAAATAAAATACAGAAATATCTCATTTATATAAGTATTGACTAGACTGGCAGCTGTAAATCACATGATTACAGCTGTGTCTTTCTGGGTGAGTCTCCAAGTGTTTTGCACACCTGGATTGTACAATATTCACACATTATTCTTTAACAAAATTCTTCAAGCTCTGTCAAGTTGATTGTTGATCATTGCTAGACAGCCATTTTCAAGTCTTGCATTAGATTTTCAAGCCAATTTAAATCAAAACTGTAACTAGTGGCGCAGTGGTCTAAGGCACTGCATCTTAGTGCTAGAGGCGTCACTACAGACACCCTGGTTCGAATCCAGGCTGTATCACAACTGGCCGTGATTGGTAGTCCCATAGGGTGGCACACAATTAGCCCAGCGTCGTCCGGTTTTGGCCGGTGTTGGCCATCAATGTAAATAAGAATTTGTTCTTAACTGACTTAGTTAAATAAAATAAAATAAAAAACTATGCCACTCAGGAACATTCAATGTCATCTTGGGAAGCAACTACAGTATATTGGCCTTGTGTTTGAAGTTATTGTCCTGTAGGATTTTTCCTGTGCTTAGGTCTATTCCATTTCTTTTTATCCACCCAAAAAACTCCCTAGTCCTTGCCGACAAGCATACCTATAACACGATGCAGCCATCACCATGCTTGAAAATATGAAGAGTGGTACTCAGGAATGTGTTGTGTTGGATTTGCTTTGTGTTCAGGACATATCACAACCATTAAACTTCAACTGTTTTAAAGTCACCATTGGCCTCAAGGTGAAATCCCTGTTGTTTCCTTCCTCTCCGGCAACTGAGTTAGGAAGGACGCCTGTAGCTTTGTAGTAACTGGGTGTATTGATACACCATCCTTAATGTAATTAATAGTTACAGCCTGAATGTAAAACATGTATAACAACGAGATTTTGTGTCACTGGTCTACACACAATACCCCATAATATCAATGTGGAATTTTATTTTTTTGAAATTTGAAAATGGTTATAAAAAATGAAAAGCAGAACTGTCGAGTCAATAAGTATTTAACCTCTTTGTTATGGCAAGCCTAAATAAGTTCAGGAAACATTTTGCTTATCAAGTCACATAAGAAGATGCATGTTTTAACATGATTTGTGAATGACTACCTCATCTCTGTACTATGTACACACATACAGATAACTGTAAGGTCCCTCAGTCGAGCAGTGAATTTCAAACGCAGATTCAACCACAAAGACCAGTGAGGATTTCCAATCTCTCGCAAATAAAGGGCATCTATTGGTAGATGGGTAAAAAGAAGAATCTGATATTGAATACCCCTTTGAGAATGCTGAAGCACAACAACATGTGGAAAAAGTCAAGGGGTGTGAATACTTTCTGAAGGCCCTGTAGTTCAGGAAGGCCTTGACAATGCTCCATGTGACTGCCATTTAGGTAAATAATAATGTACGTTGATAGTGGCATATATAATATCTGAAGGCACTGTAGATATGGATCCACCCCAGATTTGGCCCCTGGGGGGGGGGTGTCAGCCACTAAAAATAATTATAGTAAAAGATCTCAAGAGTCTCATCGTCCAGATGCATCTGGAACTAAATTGGGAGGCCATAGCATTCCAAAGTTAGAGCTAAAAGCCATAGCGCCATCTTAGGTTGTACCGGTGTGTGAAACGACAATTTATCAAGCGCTATGCATCACAGAAACACAACACTTTGAATGAATAACACAAACATTTTCATCACAGGATTCTATGGATGAAATTTGATCAAAACATAAAAATTGTTACTTCTTGACAGTGTCATGACCAATTATGGGTAAAAACAAACAACCCCAGTTGGCACTTTTAAGATACAAGTATGTTGGTGCTTTTAGATTTAAGTATTCGAATGTAGAGGAAAATGTCTGTCACTATTATGTAAATAGGCTCAGACATTGTATAGGTCTATGCTATTATGTTTTCTTACAAAGAGAAAAACACATGTACTTACCATTTCCCACAACAGGGTAATGTGATGGGCAGTCACTGTATAGTGACTTCACAGAGTATTCACACCCCTTGACTTTTTCCCTTTTGAGTAATTCTATTATTTTCCTTCAGCACATGTTCAAAAGAAACATGTCTGATCCTAGCCTGGCGTTCACTCCCTCCAGTACACAGGGACACTATTGGAGTTACAGTATTTATGTCTGATACAGCTCCAGGGATTATTAGTTATGACTGTCATGCTGGTGAAAGAGGACCCAAAAGCGACTTGGCGAAAACAGAGTCTTTAATCCAGTAAAGTAAATACAATCAAAAAACACAACTTTCACTCGAAATGACGAGGACAAACTGGAGACTCGATCTTGAACAGCAGGTGAACAACAGGTTGCCTCGGGAAGGCACTTGAACCAGACAGACTCAGACACCTGCTCACCACGCAGCATCTGAGGAAAACACGACACGACAGGGCGATACACAAACACAGCACGGTGAATTCTAGACAAGGAACCGACAGGGCAGAAACGAATAACAAGGAGAGAAATAGGGACTCTAATCAGGGAAAAGGATCGGGAACAGGTGTGGGAAGGCTAAATGATGATTAGGGGAATAGGAACAGCTGGGAGCAGGAACGGAACGATAGAGAGAAGAGAGAGCGAGAGAGTGAGAGAGGGAGGGGGAGAGAGAGGGATAGAAAGAGGGAAAGAACCTAATAAGACCAGCAGAGGGAAACGAATAGAATGGGGAGCACAGGGACAAGACATGATAATAAATGACAAAACATGACAATGACTCCTTTTTTCTTTACATTGTGTAATAAGGAATATTTAATTCCAGCAAGAGATGATACATCTCAGAGCAAATCTGAGAGTGAATCAGATCAAATCTTCTCTTTATTAATTTCATTGACTGGATAACCTGGAGAGGAGAGGGAAATGGAGAGGGGATGAAAGGAGAGGAGAGGGAGATAAGAGGGGTGAGGAGAGGGGTGAGGTGAGGGAGATGAAAGGAGAAGAGAGGGAGATAAGAGGGGTGAGGTGAGGGATATAAGAGGGGTGAGGTGAGGGAGAGGGGATGAAAGGAGAGGAGAGGGAGATAAGAGGGGTGAGGTGAGGGAGAGGGGATGAAAGGAGAGGAGAGGGAGATAAGAGGGGTGAGGTGAGGGAGATGAAAGGAGAAGAGAGGGAGATAAGAGGGGTGAGGTGAGGAAGAGGGGATGAAAGGAGAGGAGAGGGAGATAAGAGGGGTGAGGTGAGGGAGATGAAAGGAGAAGAGAGGGAGATAAGAGGGGTGAGGTGAGGGAGAGGGGATGAAAGGAGAGGAGAGGGAGATGAGAGGGGTGAGGTGAGGGAGAGGGGATGAAAGGAGAGGAGAGGGAGATAAGAGGGGTGAGGTGAGGGAGAGGGGATGAAAGGAGAGGAGAGGGAGATAAGAGGGGTGAGGTGAGGGAGATGAAAGGAGAGGAGAGGGAGATAAGAGGGGTGAGGTGAGGGAGAGGGGATGAAAGGAGAAGAGAGGGAGATAAGAGGGGTGAGGTGAGGGAGATAAGAGGGGTGAGGAGAGGGAGATAAGAGGGGTGAGGTGAGGGAGAGGGGATGAAAGAAGAGGAGAGGGAGATAAGAGGGGTGAGGTGAGGGAGAGGGGATGAAAGGAGAAGAGAGGGAGATAAGAGGGGTGAGGTGAGGGAGAGGGGATGAAAGAAGAGGAGAGGTGACACCAGATAGTTTAGAGAATGACATAGATATTCACAGATTTTGCCTGACTCCATCTGTACCTTAATCTCCATCTTTATCTTGTTTTAGGTACTAGTCTGGAAAATATTGTTTTCAGAATTCTTTGTACATTCTTTGTACATGTACACTACCATTCAAAAGTTTGATGTCACTTAGAAATGTCCTTGTTTTTGAAAGAAAAGTATGTTTTTTGTCGGTTAAAATAACATCAAATTGATCAGAAATACAGTGTAGACATTATATCTACATAGGCCCATTATCAGCAACCAATTATGTTAGCACAACTGAAAACTGTTGTCCTGATTAAAGAAGCAATGAAACTGGCCTAGTTGAGTATCTGGAGCATCAGCATTTGTGGGTTCGATTACAGGCTCAAAAGGGCCAGAAACAAAGAACTTTATTCTGAAACTCGTCAGTCTATTCTTGTTCTGAGAATTGAAGGATATTCCATGTGAGAAATTGCCAAGAAACTGAAGATCTCGTACAACGCTGTGTACTACTCCCTTCACAGAACAGGGCAAACTGGCCCTAACCAGAATAGAAAGAGGAGTGGGAGGCCCCGGTGCACAACTGAGCATGAGGACAAGTACATTAGAGTGTCCAGTTTGAGAAACAGAAACCTCACAAGTCCTCAACTGGCAGCTTCATTAAATAGTACACGCAAAAAAAACAGTCTCAACGTCAACAGTGAAGAGGCGACTCCGGTATGCTGGCCTTCTAGGCAAAATTCCTCTGTCCAGTCTCAACGTAAACAGTGAAGAGGCGACTCCGGTATGCTGTCCTTCTAGGCAGAGTTCCTCTGTCCAGTCTCAACGTAAACAGTGAAGAGGCGACTCCGGTATGCTGGCCTTCTAGGCAGAGTTCCTCTGTCCAGTCTCAACGTGAACAGTGAAGAGGCGACTCCGGTATGCTGGCCTTCTAGGCAAAGTTCCTCTGCCCCGTATCCATGTTCTTTTGCCCATATTTTCTTTTTATTGGCCAGTCTTAGATATGGCTTTTTATTGGCCAGTCTTAGATATGGCTTTTTATTGGCCAGTCTTAGATATGGCTTTTTATTGGCCAGTCTTAGATATGGCTTTTTCTTTGCAACTCTGCCTAGAAACCAGCATTCCGAAGTCGCCTCTTCACTGTTTATGTTGAGACTGGTGTTTTTGAGGGTACTATTGAGTGGTATCAGAAGATACTTATGGGGCGGCAGGGTAGCCTAGTGGTTAGAGCGTTGGACTAGTAACTGGAAGGTTGCAAGTTCAAACCCTCGAGCTGACAAGGTACAAATCTGTCGTTCTGCCCCTGAACAGGCAGTTAACCCACTGTTCCTAAGCCGTCATTGAAAATAAGAATTTGTTCATAACTGACTTGCCTAGTTAAATAAAGTTAAAAGAAAAGAAAAGAACAGCTCATATAAGCAAAGATAAACGACAGTCCATTTCTTTAAGACGTGAAGGTCAGTCAATACAGAAAATGTCAAGAACTTTGGAAGTTTCATTAAGTGCAGTCGTAAATAAAAAAAATCAAGCGCTATGATGAAACTGGCTCTCATAAGGACCGCCACAGGAAAGGAAGACCCAGAGTTACCTCTGCTGCAGAGGATAACTTCATTATAGTTATTAGCCTCAGACATTGCAGCCCAAATAAATGCTTCACAGAGTTCAAGTAACAGACACATCTTAACATCAACTGTTCAGAGGGAGACTGTGTGAATCAGGCCATCGTAGTTGAATTGCTGCAAAGAAACCACTACTAAAGGACTCCAATAAGAAGAAGAGACTGTTGGAAATCTGTTCTTTGGTCCGATGAGTCCAAATTTGAGATTTTTGGTTCCAACCACCATGTCTTTGTGAGTTGCAGAGTAGGTGAAAAGATGATCTCCGCATGTGTGGTTCCCTCCGTGAAGCATGGAGGAGGAGGTGTGAGGGTGCTTTGCTGGTGACACTGTCAAAACCCATCAGGTTTGCACTTAGTGGGACTATCATTTGTTTTTCAACAGGATAATGACCCATAACACACCTCCAGGCTGTGTAAGGACTATTTGACCAAAAAGGAGAGAGATGGAGTTCCACATCAGATGACCTGGCCTCCACAATCACCTGACCTCAACCCAATTGAGATAGTTTGGGATGAGTGTGACTGCAGAGTGAAGGAAAAGCAGCCAACGAGTGCTCAGCATATGTGGGAACTCATTCGAGACTGTTGGAAAAGAGGTTGAATACTATATGTATGAATATATAGAAAATAGTCAAAATAAAGAAAAAACATTGAATGGGAAAAAAAGTACATTTCTAAATAGAATATAATAAACATTTTAGAATAAGTATAATACAGAAAGGCAAAATGTGTCAAATATTTACATGTGTTTTGGGGATGGGGGGGGCAGTGTATAAACTGAGCAGTATGAGTCGGACATGAATACCTGCTGTACCAAGTGCAGGTATTATTGTTTTTAGTGGCCAGTCTCACTTCACATGGAATGACGCATTGCGGAGAAAGATTCAGCTGTGGCCTCGGTCTTCTGTGACCTCTGGAGTATCTAACCTGTTATTTGCTCATCGAAGATAAGAGAGAGGCTATACAGTCTTCTTTACTGCAGCAGTTACCTGACACTTAATCATACCACCACCATTTTCCAGTCAGACACACTTCACCACCTCTTCCATCCCTCAGTCATTTCCAGGTCCTGAATTAAGGTTAAAGAATGAGATGAAGGCGCTGGGGGGGGGGGGGACCCACACAAAGCCCTGGTCATGACTTGGACTGGCTACCTGTGAATGGGATATCAGAGCCCTCTATCCCTGGGGCTGTCATCAGTAACCCCAGCCTTTTGTTTTCTCTGGCGTGAGTAGGATTGATCAGGGCTGTTGGCTGTCTGTCCTCAGGGCGATCTGGACTTCACTGCTCTTTCCTCTTGTCAGGCTTTATTGTGGTTGTTGACATTTGTGAGGGGGGACACTAATTGTGTCCTCTCTACCAAGTGTTTTAGAACTGCATCCTCAAGCGGAAGATGAATGCAATTACACGCCATATGTGTATTGTGAGGATGAATATTTTTGAAGCACACTTTTTCAAAATATAGTTTGTTTGGTTCTCTTTCTCTGTCTGTTTCTCTCTGTTGTTTCTTTCGTCCTTAATTTTCTCTTTCCCTCTCTGTGTGTCTCTGTCTCTGAAATGTCTTTGTTTCACTCTCCATTCTCCCCCTTTTCATCTCCCATGCATACCGGGCCTTCTAACTCTTTGCCTCACACAGCTCCCAATTACCCACATAACAGGCAGATCAATGGCCAACCACGGGGGTCCTGAGTGACCCGTCAAACTCCCGCTTTCATTTTGTTGAATCTTCTGACCCCCTGCCTCATTCCACCTTTTCTCTCCCTTTTTCCTGATGAGCTGTAGGCTGCCGTGGCAACCATGTGACAGACATAGAGATGGGGGGGGGGGGGTGATGTGTGTGTTGGGGGGTTTGGCGAGGAATCGGACCAGTTGCCTTTGTTATGTGCGGAGTTGCGTCTGGCATTATGTAAATAGCACTTATCCCATGCTAATTGCCTCTACTGCTTTAAGTGCCAGAAAGGAAGGAAGGAAGGAAGTGCATATTAATAATGTGGAAGAAAGAAGCTGTAAAATCCTCTCTGGTTGGTTGTGAATAAGAGATGGGGCTGGCATCCCATGACCACAGCAGGTGCTGTCTGGCTGGATGATACATGTCGTTTTTTTTAAGCAAAGTTCTGGGACTACCACCTAATTATTCACTCTGTGACAGGAGAGAGTTCCTTGGACAGCAATATAGATTTTAAGGAAACATTTTGGGGCCAAGTTTTACCTGTGCCATGTTTAAACACAGCTCTGGGGCTATAGCCTCCATTCAGTTTTACCTGTGCCTGGTTTAAACACATCTCTGAGGCTATAGCCTCCATTCAGTTTTACCTGTGCCTTGTTTAAACACAGCTCTGGGGCTATAGCCTCCATTCAGTTTTACCTGTGCCTGGTTTAAACACAGCTCTGGGGCTATAGCCTCCATTAAGTTTTACCTGTGCCTGGTTTAAACACAGCTCTGGGGCTATAGCCTCCATTCAGTTTTACCTGTGCCTTGTTTAAACACAGCTCTGGGGCTATAGCCTCCATTCAGTTTTACCTGTGCCTGGTTTAAACACAGCTCTGGGGCTATAGCCTCCATTCAGATTTAGAGGGGGAGAGTTTTTTGGGGAAGCAGCATACATTTTGGTGTCGTCTTTTGCTACAACAACATCGGCATTGTGCTATATAACTGTATTGGACTATATAACTGTATTGTGCTATATAACTGTATTGGACTATATAACTGTATTGGACTATATAACCATATTGGACTATATAACTGTATTGGATTATATAACTGTATTGGACTATATACCTGTATTGGACTATATAACTGTATTGGACTATATAACCATATTGGACTATATAACTGTATTGGATTATATAACTGTATTCTGTACCTGTATTGGACTATATAACTATATTGGACTATATAACTGTATTGGACTATATAACTGTATTGTGCTATATAACTGTATTGGACTATATAACTGTATTGTGCTATATAACTGTATTGGACTATATAACTATATTGGACTATATAACTGTATTGGACTATATAACTGTATTGGACTATATAACTGTATTGGACTATATAACTGTATTGGACTATATAACTGTATTGGACTATATAACTGTATTGGACTATATAACTGTATTGGACTATATAACTATATTGGACTATATAACTGTATTGGACTATATAACTGTATTGGACTATATAACTGTATTGGACTATATAACTGTATTGGACTATATAACTGTATTGGATTATATAACTGTATTGGACTATATACACAGTACTACACTATATTGGACTATATAACTATATTGGACTATATAACTGTATTGTGCTATATAACTGTATTGGACTATATACACAGTATAACTGTATTGGCCTATATAACTGTATTGGACTATATAACTGTATTGTGCTATATAACTGTATTGGACTATATAACTGTATTGGACTATATAACCATATTGGACTATATAACTGTATTGGATTATATAACTGTATTGGACTATATACACAGTACTACACTATATTGGACTATATAACTATATTGGACTATATAACTGTATTGTGCTATATAACTGTATTGGACTATATAACTGTATTGGACTATATAACTGTATTGGACTATATAACTGTATTGTGCTATATAACTGTATTGGACTATATAACTGTATTGGACTATATAACTGTATTGGACTATATAACTGTATTGGACTATATAACTGTATTGGACTATATAACTGTATTGGACTATATAACTGTATTGGACTATATAACTGTATTGGACTATATAACTGTATTGGCCTATATAACTGTATTGGACTATATAACTGTATTGTGCTATATAACTGTATTGGACTATATAACTGTATTGGACTATATAACTGTATTGTGCTATATAACTGTATTGTGCTATATAACTGTATTGGACTATATACCTGTATTGGACTATATAACTGTATTGGACTATATAACTGTATTGGACTATATAACTGTATTGGACTATATAACCATATTGGACTATATAACTGTATTGGATTATATAACTGTATTGGACTATATAACTGTATTGGACTATATAACTATATTGGACTATATAACTGTATTGGATTATATAACTGTATTGGACTATATAACTGTATTGGACTATATAACTGTATTGGACTATATAACTGTATTGGACTATATAACTGTATTGGACTATATAACTGTATTGGACTATATTATATAACTGTATTGGCTATATATATAACTGTATTGGACTATATAACTGTATTGGACTATATAACCATATTGGACTATATAACTGTATTGGATTATATAACTGTATTGGACTATATACACAGTACTACACTCTCCTCCCTCATCTGTTATCCCCCCTCCCTCTATAATCTCCTTACTCTTCATCTTACTTCTCTTTTTGAAAGACACAGCAGAGAAGAGGTGTTCCATGATAGTGTCGTCTCTTCCTCGTTTTACACAGTCAGCAAACGTTTGGCACCATTACTTCCTTACTACATCTTTCTACATCAAGCCACCTGGTAGTTTTGCTGATTTGTAAAACCTATAGCTACAGCCATTATCACTCATCACCAAAGAGGCTGTACAGCCATTACTAAATAATGTACTCAAGTGGCGCAAGCTTTGATATCCTCCCTATCTTTTAGATTCAAAAATATTTTAAGTTAGTGAGACATGTAAATGAAAGCTGCAACGTTTACAGTATCTATACTGAACAAAAATATAAACGCAACATATAAAGTGTTGCTTCCATGTTTCGTGAGCTGAAATAAAAGATCCCAGAAATGTTCCATACGTACAAACATATTATTTCTCTCACATTTTGTTGCCAAATTTGGTTAAATCCCTGTTAGTGAGCATTTCTCTTTTGCCAAGGTAATCCATCCACCTGACAGGTGTAGCATATCAAGAAGCTGACTAGTAACCGGAAGGTTGCGAGTTCAAACCCCGAGCTGACAAGGTACAAATCTGTCGTTCTGCCCCGGAACAGGCAGTTAACCCACTGTTCCCAGGCCGTCATTGAAAATAAGAATATGTTCTTAAATGACTTGCCTGGTTAAATAAAGGTAAAAATTAAATAAATAAAAAACAGCATGATCATTACACAAGTGGGGGACAATAAAAGGCCACTCTAATGTACAGTTTTAAATGTACAGTTTTGTCACACAACACAATGCCACAAATGTCTCAAGTTTTGAGGGAGAGTACAATTGGCATGCTGACTGTTGCCAAAGAATTGAATGTTAATTTATCTACCATAAGCCGCCTCCAATGTTGTTTAAGAGAATTTGGCAGTACGTCCAACCGGCCTCACAACTGCAGTACACGTGTAACCACGCCAGCCCAGGACCTTCACATCCAGCTTCTTCACCTGCTGGATCGTCTGAGACCAGCCACCTAGACAGCTGATGAAACTGAGGAGTTTTTCTGTCTGTAATAAAGCTCTTTTGTTGGGTAAAAACTAATTCTGATTGGCTGGGCCTGGCTCCCCAGTGGGTAGGCCTGGCTCCCATGTTGGTGGGCCTATGCCCTCCCAGGCCTACCTATGACTGCGTCGCTGCCCAGTCATGTGAAATTCATAGATAATCCATAGCTAATCCATAGCTAATCCATAGATAATCCATAGTTAATCCATAGATAATCCATAGATAATCCATAGGTAATCCATAGGTAATCCATAGATAATCCATAGGTAATCCATAGATAATTCATAGATAATCCATAGGTAATCCATAGGTAATCCATAGGTAATCCATAGATAATCCATAGATAATCCATAGGTAATTCATAGATAATTCATAGGTAATTCATAGATAATCCATAGCTAATCCATAGGTAATCCATAGATAATCCATAGATAATCCATAGGTAATCCATAGATAATCCATAGGTAATCCATAGATAATCCATAGGTAATCCATAGATAATCCATAGGTAATTCATAGATAATCCATAGGTATTCCATAGATAATCCATAGGTAATCCATAGTTAATCCATAGGTAATTCATAGATAATCCATAGGTAATCCATAGATAATCCATAGGTAATCCATAGATAATCCATAGATAATCCATAGGTAATCCATAGATAATCCATAGGTAATCCATAGGTAATTCATAGATAATCCATAGGTAATCCATAGATAATCCATAGGTAATCCCTAGATAAAAGCCTAATGAATGTATTTCCTTACATGAATTGTAACTCAGTAAAACCTTTGAAATTGTTGCATTTATATTTCAGTTCAGTAAACATAGTGTCATTAACCTTGGAACACACACCATGTTTGGAATGAATCCACAGTAGTAAAGTTCATAACTCAGCTGAAATAGGATACTATAATTAGGCTCCCTGTATTTGGTGATAATCTGTTAGTGATAAAGATTAAATAATTGTATCTAATTTCAGGATGAAGTGGCAATAAACTGCTGAACATGAGAGACATTATGTTTGTGTCTTATATGGCACCCTATTCCCAATATAGGGCACCCTATTCCCAATATAGGGCACCCTATTCCCAATATAGGGCACCTTATTCCCAATATAGGGCACCCTATTCCCAATATAGGTCACCTTATTCCCAATATAGGGCACCCTATTCCCAATATAGGGCACCTTATTCCCAATATAGGGCACCCTATTCCCAATATAGGGCACCCTATTCCTAATATAGGGCACCTTATTCCCAATATAGGGCACCCTATTCCCAATATAGGGCACCCTATTCCCAATATAGGGCACCTTATTCCCAATATAGGGCACCTTATTCCCAATATAGGGCACCTTATTCCCAATATAGGGCACACTATCCCCTTTATAAGGCACCCTATCCCCTTTATAAGGCACCTTATTCCCAATATAGGGCACCCTATTCCCAATATAGGGCACCTTATTCCCAATATAGGGCACCCTATTCCCAATATAGGCCACCTTATTCCCAATATAGGGCACCCTATTCCCAATATAGGGCACCTTATTCCCAATATAGGGCACACTATCCCCTTTATAAGGCACCCTATCCCCTATATAGGGCACCTTATTCCCAATATAGGGCACCTTATTCCCAATATAGGGCACACTATCCCCTTTATAAGGCACCCTATCCCCTATATAGGGCACACTATCCCCAATATAGGGCACACTATCCCCTTTATAAGGCACCCTATCCCCAATATAGGGCACACTATCCCCTTTATAAGGCACCCTATCCCCAATATAGGGCACACTATCCCCTTTATAAGGCATCCTATCCCCTATATAGGGCACCCTATCCCCTATATAGGGCACACTATCCCCTTTATAAGGCACCCTATCCCCAATATAGGGCACACTATCCCCTTTATAGGGCACACTATCCCCAATATAGGGCACACTATCCCCTTTATAAGGCACACTATCCCCAATATAGGGCACACTATCCCCAATATAGGGCACACTATCCCCTTTATAAGGCACCCTATCCCCTATATAGGGCACACTATCCCCAATATAGGGCACACTATCCCCTTTATAAGGCACCCTATCCCCAATATAGGGCACACTATCCCCTTTATAAGGCACCCTATCCCCAATATAGGGCACACTATCCCCTTTATAAGGCACACTATCCCCAATATAGGGCACACTATCCCCAATATAGGGCACACTATCCCCTTTATAAGGCACCCAATTTGACCAGCGTATAAAGGGCTCTGGTCTGTACTGCACCATGTAGGGTTTTATATTAGGATGTACCTTGTGTGCCCAGCAGCACCTCAGAAGACCTTCATCCAGCAATACAGAATCTGGATACATCTATATGTTCTGTGTGTGAAGGACAAATGGGTTCTCCATGCTTATCTTTCCCATGCACTACAGCTACTCGCTGTTAGCTCAGTGGTGTGTGTGTGGCTGTCTATCTGTCCCAGACTGGGAGAATCTCCTCCAGGCTCTCTGTGTATTACATTAACCCAGCAGCAATGACCCCCAAAGTAGGCTGCCAGAGACCAGCAGTGGGTTTCCCTCCATCACCTCCAGCCTAGAGCATGAAGGGCTTATGGATGGTTGTTATGGATGGTGTCTTTATAAAGATCATTGCACAATCCATTCAAATTTACTGAGCTTTACCTATTTTTTAGTGCTATTCTTTCACATTGAACATAGGTCAGAGCTGGATAGATAGCCTCTTTGTAATGGAAATATATATATGATTGCATAATAATGGCCACAAATGTGATAACACAAGACACTTGTTTAAGGCAGCCAGTGGACCACCGTGTAAATTGACAATAGAAACAGGAATTTAGGGTGTTATGCAACAAAGTGAGCAGCTCTCATATCGGGTACAAGGCTGAGTTCAGAGAGAGAAAATTGGTGTAATTCATCATGTTACACGGGCATATAACTCCCGACAGAAGGACCGAGTGAGTGGGTATTTTAATTTGAAAAACAGCCCAGGGTGCAGTGTGCACCCTATTCCCTATATAGTGCACTACTTTTACCAGGGCCCATATAGGAAATAAGGTGCTGTTTGTGACTTAGCCGTTGATGAAGGGTGAAAGGTCATGCGTTGTAATCATGTTGGGGTAGATTGTCAGATTTTCCCAGGTGACTTCGATGTCTTCTTCTACTGCAGTGGCATGTCAATGGAGCAGAGCGACTAGTGGTCAAGGAGTAGCTCAAATAGTAATACTCTCTTTCTTCTGAGCTGGCTCTGCATCTCTATCAACCTCTCTGTCTCTCTCTTTGTTCTGAGCTGGCTCTGCATCTCTATCAACCTCTCTGTCTCTCTCTTTCTTCTGAGCTGGCTCTGCATCTCTATCAATCTCTATCAACCTCTCTGTCTCTCTCTTTCTTCTGAGCTGGCTCTGCATCTCTATCAACCTCTCTGTCTCTCTCTTTCTTCTGAGCTGGCTCTGCATCTCTATCAACCTCTCTGTCTCTCTCTTTCTTCTGAGCTGGCTCTGCATCTCTATCAACCTCTCTGTCTCTCTCTTTGTTCTGAGCTGGCTCTGCATCTCTATCAACCTCTCTGTCTCTCTCTTTCTTCTGAGCTGGCTCTGCATCTCTATCAACCTCTCTGTCTCTCTCTTTGTTCTGAGCTGGCTCTGCATCTCTATCAACCTCTCTGTCTCTCTCTTTCTTCTGAGCTGGCTCTGTATCTCTATCAACCTCTCTGTCTCTCTCTTTGTTCTGAGCTGGCTCTGCATCTCTCTCTCTCTCTTTCTAGAGGTGATGTAGGTAGTTATAGTGTCTTAACTGTAGTGTACCGCTGCTTCTGTTTTAATCTGAAATGTATTATTGAAATGAGACATTTAGACATTGTGAATAGGAACACACACATACACACACACACTTCTCCGAGATGAGGTGGAGATCAGGGGAGCAGTCACATCACTTGACAATCACAGGCCAGCATTGGGAATTACCTCTGGTGAAGCAGGAGGGGTTTAATGCCACTTCTCAATTGACTGTTCCCTTTTTCACCTGCACATTGTATTTTATTTATGAAAATGTAAATTGAATCGGCGGAGCATCTAAAAGATGGGAGTTCATAACCCTAACAATGCATTTGTTGGGATTCAAGCAGCCTCATCTAGTCCAGAGTCACACAGTAGCTGGCAGCACTGAGACTTGGACCCTGTCTCTCTCTCCCTGTCTCTCTCTCGCCCTGTCTCTCTCCCTGTCTCTCTCTCCCTGTCTCCCTGCCTCTCTCTCTCCCTGTCTCTCTCTCCCTGTCTCCCCTGTCTCTCTCTCCTTGTCTCTCTCTCCCTGTCTCTCCTTCTCTCTCTCTGTCTCTCTCTCTCTCTCTCTCTCTCTCTCTCTCTCTCTCTCTCTCTCTCTCTCTCTCTCTCTCTCTCTCTCTCTCTCTCTCTCTCTCTCTCTCTCTCTCTCTCTCTCTCTCTCTCTCTCTCTCTCTCTCCCTGTCTCTCTCTCTCCCTGTCTCTCTCCCTGTCTCTCTCTCCCTGTCTCCCTGCCTCTCTCTCTCCCTGTCTCTCTCTCCCTGTCTCCCCTGTCTCTCTCTCCTTGTCTCTCTCTCCATGTCTCTCCTTCTCTCTCTCTGTCTCTCTCTCTCTCTCTCTCTCTCTCTCTCTCTCTCTCTCTCTCTCTCTCTCTCTCTCTCTCTCTCTCTCTCTCTCTCTCTCTCTCTCTCTCTCTCCCTGTCTCTCCCTCTCTCTCTCTCCCTGTCTCTCTCAATCTCAATTCTCTCTTTCTCTCTCTCTCATTTCCATCTCTCTCAATGCAATTCAATTTAAGTGCTTTATTGGCATGGGAAACAGGTTTACATTGCCATAGCAAGTGAAATAGATAATAAACTAAAGTGAAATAAAAAATGAAAAGTTAACATTACACTTATGTCCAAAATAATAAAGATAGTATGTTTATGTATAGTGTTGTAATAATGTGCAAATAGTTAAAGTACAAAAGGGAAAATAAATACACATCATTTATAGGTTGTATTTACAATGGTGTTTGTTCTGAGGGAAATATGCGTCTCTAATATGGTTATACATTTGGCATGAGATTAGGAAGTGCAGTTCAGTTTCCACCTCAGTTTGTGGGCAGTGTGCACATAGCCTGTCTTCTCTTGAGAGCCAGGTCTGCCTGTACATAGTCAAAGAGTTCCTTAATGTTGGGGGGTCAGTCGCAGTGGTCAAGTATTCTGCAACTCTGTACTCTCTGTTTGGGCCAAATAGCTTTCTAGTTTGCTCAGTTTTTTTGTTAATTCTTTCTAACGTGTCAAGTAATTATCTTTTTGTTTTCTCATTATTTGGTTAGGTCTAATTGTGTTGCTGTCCTGGAGCTCTGTGAGGTCTGTTTGTGTTTGTGAACAGAGCCCCATAACCAGCTGGCTCATCTCCAGGTTAATTTCGCTGTAGGTGATGGCTTTGTTATGGAAGATTTGGGAATCACTTCCTTTTAGGTGGTTGTAGAATTTAACGTCTCTTTTCTGGATTTTGATAATTAGCGGGTATCAGCCTAATTTTGCTCTGCATTCAGTATTTGGTGTTTTACGTTGTACACTGAGGATATTTTTGCAGAGTCTCAATTTGGTGTTTGCCCCATTTTGTGAATTATTGGTTGGTATGCGGACCCCAGACCTCACAACCATAAAGGGCAATGGGTTCTATAACTGATTTAAGTATTTTTAGCCAGATCTTAATTGGTATGTCAAATTTGATATTATTTTTGATGGCATAGAAGGACCTTCTTGCCTTGTCTCTCAGATCGTTCACAGCTTTGTGGAAGTTACCTGTGGTGCTGATGTTTAGATCAAGGTATGTATAGTTTTTTGTGTGCCTTAGGGCAACGGTGTCTAGATGGAATTCGTATTTTGGGTCCTGGCAACTCAACCTTTTTTGCAACACCATTAATTTTTGTCTTACTGAGATTTACTGTCAGGGCCCAGATCTGACAGAATCTGTGCAGAAGAACGTGCTGCTGTAAGCCGTCCTTGGTTGGGATGCACCTCACCTAGCAGGGTGAGGCCAGGTGCTGCAGACCATTCTCGTGCCCTCGCCAATTCCTTGATATATATGTTAAAGACGGTGGGGCTTAAGCTGCATCCCTGTCTCACCCCCTGGCCCTGTCAAAAGAAATGTTATTTTTTTTGCCAATTTTAACCGCAGACTTGTTGTTTGTTTACATAGATTGTATAATGTCATATATGTTTCCCCCAACACCACTTTCCATCAATTTGTATACTAGACCCTCATGCCAAATTGAGTCGAGAATACGTGGTCTGTCGTACAGTAATTTGGTAAGAAGCCAATGTGGCATTTCCTCAGTACATTGTTTTAGCTGAGGAAAGTCTTTTGTTAATGATAATGCAGAGGATTTTCCAAATGTTGCTGTTGACTCATATCCCACGGTAGATATTGGTGTCAAATTTGTCTCCACTTTTGTATTTGGAACCGATCAGTCATTGCTTCCAAATATTGGGGAAGATGCCAGAGCTGAGGTTGATGTTAAAGATTTGAAGTATAGCCAATTGGAATTTGTGGTCTGTATATTTTATAATTTTATTTAGGATACCATCAACCCCACAGGCCTTTTTGTGTTGGAGGGGTTGTATTTTGTCCTGTAGTTCATTCAATGTAATTGGAGAATCCAGTGGGTTCTGGTAGTCTTTAATAGTTGATTATAAGATTTGTATTTAATCATGAATATGTTTTTGCTGTTTGATCTTTGTTATAGGGCCAAAAAGATTGGAGAAGTGGTTTATCCATACATCTCCGTTTTGGAAAGATAACTCTTCATGTTGTTTGTTTAGAGTTTTCCAATTTTCCCAGAAGTGCTTAGATTCTATGGATTCTTCAATTACATTGAGCTGATTTCTGACGTGCTGTTGCTTATTTTACCATAGTGTATTTCTGTATTGTTTTAGTGATTCACCAGAGTGAAGGAGTACACTCAGGTTTTCTGGGTCTCTATGTTTTTGGTTGGATAGGTTTCTCAAATTATTTCTTAGGTTTTTGCATTCTTCATCAAACCATTTGTCATTGTTGTTCATTTTCTTAGGTTGTCTGCTTGAAATGTTTAGATTTGACAGGGAAGCTGAGAGGTCAAATATACTGTTTAGGTGTTCTACTGCCAGGTTTACACCTTCACTATTACAGTGAAACATTTTGTCCAGGAAATTGTCTAGAAGGGATTGAATTTGTTGTTGCCTAATAGTTTTTTGGTAGATTTCCACACTACTTTCCTTCCATCTATAGCATTTCTTGGTATTATTCAGTTCCTTTGGCTTTGATGCCTCATTGAGCAAAGCTCTGTTCAAGTAGTGTGTGATTTTGCTGTGATCTGATATCGGTGTCAGTGGACTGACTGTGAACGCTCTAAGAGACTCCGGGTTGAGGTCAGTGATAAAGTAGTCTATAGTACTACTGCCAAGAGATGAGCTTTAAGTGTACCTACCATAGGAGTCCCCTCAAAGTCTTCCATTGACTATGTTACGTAGAGCTGTGACCTGTTTTTGTTCGTTATGTTGTCGTAGTTGTGTCTAGGGGGGCACTTAGACGAGGGAATGCTGTCAACTCCATTTACAGTTGAAATTGGAAACTTCCATACACTTAGGTTGGAGTCATTAAAACACGTTTTTCAACCACTCCACACATTTCTTATTAACAAACTATAGTTTTGGCAAGTCGGTTTGGACATCTACTTTGTTCATGACACAAGTCATTTTTCCAACAATTGTTTACAGACAGATGATTTCACTTATAATTCACTGTATCACAATTCCAGTGGGTCAGAAGTTTACATACACTAAGTTGACTGCATTTAAACAGCTTGGAAAATTCCAGAAAATTATTTAATGGCTTTAGAAGCTTCTTAAGCATCTGCTTCTGCTAATTGACATCATTTGAGTCAAATGGAGGTATACCTGTGGATGTATTTCAAGGCCTTCCTTCAAACTCAGTGCCTCTTTGCTTGACATCATGGGGAAATCAAAAGCAATCATCAAAGACCTACAAAATAATTGTAGACCTCCACACGTCTGGTTCATCCTTGGGAGCAATTTCCAAATGCCTGATGGTACCACGTTCATCTGTACAAAAAAATAGTATGCAAGTATAAACACCATGGGACCGCACAGCCGTCATAACACTCAGGAAGGAGACGCGTTCTGTCTCCGAGAGATCAACGTACTTTGGTGCGAAAGTGTAAATCAATCACAGAACAACAGCAAAGGATCTTGTGAAGATGCTGGAGGAAACGGTACAAAAGTACCTATATTCACAGTAAGTCCTATATCGACATAACCTGAAAGGCTGCTCAGCAAGGAAGAAGCCACTGCTCCAAAACGGCCATAGAAAAGCCAGACTACAGTTTGCAACTGCACATGGGGAGAAAGATCGTACTTTTTGGAGAAATGTCCTCTGGTCTGATGAAACAAAAATAGAACTGTTTGGCCATAATGACCATTGTTATGTTTGGAGGACAAAGGAGGAGGCTTGCAAGCAGAAGAACACCATCCCAACCGTGAAGCACGGGGTGGCAGCATTATGTTGTGGGGGTGCTTTGCTGCAGGGGGGACTGATGCACTTCACAAAATAGATGGCGTCATGAGAAATGAAAATGATGTGTATACATTGAAGCAACATCTCAAGACATCAGTCAAGAAGTTAAAGCTTGGTTGCAAATGGGTCTTCCAAATGGACAATGAAATTGTTCATCTCCCCCTCTAGGATGAAGAAGCTGTCATAGTATGGGGATTCTACTGGGGGGATAAGTGTAGCAAAGGTAGATGTCCTCAGACCTTGTATATTCTCTCTCTCTTGCTCTCACTCTCTCCATTTTTATCTGTCTCTCTCCATTTGTATCTGTCTGTCTCTCTCTCTTTCTCTTTCTCTCTGAATTCAATTCAAATGGGCTTTATAAGGCCATTTCTGTTTCTATCCCTCTCTTTCTCTCCCTCTTTCTCACTCTCCATTTTCATCTGTTTCTCAATTTCTGTCTCTCTCTCTTTCTCCCCCTCTTGCTCTTGCTTTCAATTCAATTTTATAAGGCTATTTCTGTTTCTGTCTCTCTCTCTCTCCCTTTCTCTCTCTCTGTCTCTCTCTGTTTCCGTCTCTCTCTCTCTCTCTCTCTCTCTCTCTCTCTCTCTCTCTCTCTCTCTCTCTCTCTCTCCCTTTCTCTCTCTCTCTGTCTCTCTCTGTTTCCGTCTCTCTCTCTCTCTCTCTGTTTCCGTCTCTCTCTCTCCATTTCTCTCTCTCTGTCTCTCTCTGTTTCCGTCTCTCTCTCTCCATTTCTCTCTCTCTCCATCTGTCTCCGTCTCTCTCTCTCTCTCTCTCTCTCTCTCTCTCTCTCTCTCTCTCTCTCTCTCTCTCTCTCTCTCTCTCTCTTTCTCTCTCTCTCTCTCTCCCACTCTCTCTCTCTCTCGGTCTCTCTCTGTTTCCATCTCTCTCTCTATCTCCCATTCTCTCTCCCTGTCTCTCTCTGTTTCTGTCTCTCTCTCTCTATCTCCCTTTCTCTCTCCCTTTCTCTCTCTCTGTCTCTCTCTCTGTCTCTCTCTGTTTCCATCTCTCTCTCTATCTCCCTTTCTCTCTCCCTGTCTCTCTCTGTTTCTGTCTCTCTCTCTCTATCTCCCTTTCTCTCTCTCTGTCTCTCTCTGTTCCCGTTTCTCTCTCTCTCCCTTTCTCTCTCTCTGTCTCTCTCTGTTTCCGTCTCTCTCTATCTCCCTTTCGCTCTCTCTGTCTCTCTCTTAATTCAATTCGAAGGGACTTTATAAAGCTATTTCTGTCTCTCTCTCAATTCAATTCAAAGAGTCTTTTTTCTCTCTCCATCTCTCTGTTTCTCTCTCTCCCTCAATCTTTCTCTCTCTCTCTCTGTTAGCCTTCCTTTTCATTGTGTAGTGAATCCTATTGTTGTCTATCCCCGTT